>NC_059103.1:176444775-176704775 GCF_020740685.1 Jaculus jaculus | reverse complement strand
TTAACATAATGTCTAGAAGAGGAATTACGACAGTTAAGACATCAAGAACACATAGCAATCTACTCTGAACAATGTAAAGGGACCACTGGGGTTAGGCAAGCCTTTATTCTCAGCAGCAATCCTTTGCTGGAGCAAAGAGCTCAGAGTAGACAGCTTTTGTGCATATAAAACCTATCAGAGAGGCAGAACAGGGACAAGGGAGGTGACTGGCATCTGGGGGCTGAGGTCAGAGACAACACTTGGTTCATAAAGTACCAGGAAAATACCAGAGTGGTTTATGCATGAGGTGCATGAAATTAAATAATGCAAAATACATAAGAGTTTCATATGCTATGAGTAACTCTAGTTGTTTGAGCTTTTAATATAAAAAATACCATGCTTTCATCTACATATGAAAATATATTTGTTCATTTCTCAACATTGTATATGCTCCTATCAACCAGAGCATTGTTAATGGTTACAAAGGTTTATAAAGGAACTAAGTGACTTAATCTTTGCCATGAATTGAAAATTGAGGAATGTAAGGATCAATTTAGTCTTGATACTGCTCTGTTCCAAGGAGTTAGGTCACTAGTGGGACATACTATTTTTATTGATATTTTATTAATTCTTTATTAATATTTTAAATAAATAAATAATTAGGTAAGGAAATGACTGAATACATTAATAAGTAAATCTCATATACACATGCACATATGTGTGATATACCAGTAATCATAAAGACATAAAGATAATGAAAAAGAGTTTCACTTAGTAGAACCTTAAGTCATGCTTTGAGGAGAAAGATATTTCTGTAGTGAGGAAATGAAGTTGCATTAATAATGAGGGGAAACTTCTATCATAATAAGTATTCATAGGACAGATATATGGAGAACATGATTCAAGCTCATTGTGTCTGATAAGTAAACTAGTTATTTAAACTACTGTTGGAAAATTTTAAGTGTTTGTACTGAGACAGAAGCTACTAATTGATGAGAGTAATGCAATATTCATAACTATAATTATAATACATGTGAATCATATAGGGCAATGTAATAAAAGAACCCATAGGCTATAAGCAACTAAATTTTAATAAATGTTACTAAAATTTCTATATATAATATTATTTTATATATAATATTACTCAGGTGGTACAACAGTAATTAGAAACTACTGAATAGTATGTGGCAAATTGAATTTTTTAAATATTTTATTTTTGCTGATTTATTTGAGAGAGAGAGAAGAGAGAAAGAGGCAGAGAGTGAGGGAAAGAAAATGGGCATGCCAGGACCTCTAACCACTGAAAATGAACTCCAGATGAATGCACTACCTTATGCATCTGGCTTATGTGAGTAATGGGGAATCAAGCCTGGGTCCTTACGTTTTGCAAGCAAGTGCCTTAACTGCTAAGCTATCTCTCCACCCCCTTTCTAATATTTTATTTTTCAAATTATTATATTCTTATTTTAAAGTGTTTCTCATTTTAAAATGGATACTAGTGAACTTAATTTCCAGAGATACTTTACAAAATTATACATAGAAATAAAATTGATTTTAAATGAAAAACATTCATTTTTGAGGATGATACTTTCAAATCTAATTTAAAAATTCCAGAAGATCAGGAATATAGTACTGTATATCTGATAACGACCTTCATTTACTTCCTAACTATTCGTTCTAGGACCTGAACCTACCTTTCAAAACAAAACACATTTCACAGTTTTACAAATTAAGTGACTTAGTACATTGAAAAGTACTGCACATTGCTATACTACTAATTTTTTTAACATTTATTTTTTTGAGCATCAATGTAGTTGGGAGGAGAGAAGGAGTTGTTTTTACAACTTTAAATCAACTTTAATGACAAGTCTGCTCTTAATGCAGAACTTTCTGTCTGTTGTAAAGTTATAAATCCACACTTTAGGGGCCGTCATATGAAGTCTTTATTAAATGCAAAGCATCCATGAACTAACTGTTCATGAAATTCCAAACTTTGAGAGACTTTTGGATGTGATTTAGTATGGTGAGGGACACTATCTATTCCTTGTCTCTTTTTTTTAGAACAGCTGATTGTATGTCCCTGTCTCCAAGATGGTCTGCCCACAGAACTTGTTTTGGCTAATGAAAGGTGTGTATGAGTGGTACCTGTCACTTCTTGGAATTTTTAAAACAAGCTTGTGTTTTAACATGGTCTCTTTCTCTCTGCTATAAGATAAGCAGTCCATTCAAACTCAGGGTCATGAAATCGAAACATATTGGGGAAATTCTGGATCTAATTCGGTGAATTTCAGTTATTTGTTACTGCAGCTTTATCAGGGCTATGCTTCAAGCATTAGTTGCTAAAATTCAAGATCCTATGTTTTATAAATCCATTATAGAGGTTTCATATTTGTAGCCAAGTCAGAGCTTAGAATTTACATCTTGTATTAAATTATGATCCCTTTCCTAAGAAGAATTCCATGGCAATTACTAATGAAAGCCACTTAAAAACTCGATGTACATAATTCTTCAGGGAGTGCTTTCTAGCTCTCACAGTCTGATCTTATACTGACTTCCCAGTCCACATCTTTACTCTTCCCCATTGAATCTGACACCTGTCATTCATCTGCTTCTTTTCTTCTTTGCCTGCTTTTGTGTTTAAGCCTACCAAGATCTTTCTGCATTCCTTGCCATGCCTTGCAGATTCATCTTCCTAGGAAGACCTCCTTCAATTGTTGAATTTCTTGTCATCCTTCGTGTTCCAGTAACACCAATTGTCCTATGGTACTTTTCTGCAAGTCTCTAGACAACTTATTCATGCCCACTCTGTTTCCACAGAGCACAGTAGTTATATCTATTAAAGCACTGCTGTACTCAGCATGGTGCTTGTTTTCTGACTTGATATTTTCTTTTCTCCTGAAAGCCACAGTTTAAAAGCCACAGTGTATAATGTAAGTACTACAATTAGTCTGTATGTTGAGGAAACCGCTAGGCAATGATGGCTGGCCACTTATTCATTAACTAGTTGGGTTGAGTTTGGTCTACATATTTCAAATGTTTATGTGTGCGGTATGCCTGCATATATGTCTGCATATTCACATGGATATGTAAGTGTCCATGCATGTGCATATGTGTGCATGTGGAAGCAAGATGTGTATGCTGGGCATACTACTCAAACACATCTTGTATTTTGGGATCCTCCTTGCTTTGTTTCCTTGGCATTGGGATTACAGCTACATACCACTGCACCCAGCATTTAACATGGGTACTGGGGACCTGAACTCAGTTTCTCATGCTTACATATTAATCATTTTTACAAACTGAGCTACCTCTTCACTCCTTATCATCTTAACATTTCTTAGGGAAAGAAATTGTCAACAAGAATTCAAGACATAGAAAAACCTTGACAACAAAATATTAAAACATTAATGTCTTGAGGATCATATATAGGCAGGAATAGTGGCTCATGCCTTATTTAGTTAATTAATTTATCTATTTGAGAGAAAGACAGTGGGAGGAGGAGGAGGCAGAGAGAAAGAGAGAATGGGTACGCCAGGGCCTCCAGCCACACAAACCAACTCCAGACCCATGCGCCCCCTTGTGCATCTGGCTTATATGGGTCCTGGGGAACTGAACTGGGGTTCTTAGGCTTCAAAGACAAATGCCATTACCACTAAGCCATTTCCCCATCCCCATTTTTATATTTTTGGAAAATTTATTATCATCATACAGGTTTTGCAATTTGGCTGAACTTACCTATCACCACTCACTTATGTGAACACCTTAGTATAACTATCCTCTATCCAAATTCTTTGATCTGTTGTCATCCTAAAATTCTATACTAATGCTTATCTGATGTTATCTAAGAATGTTTCTTATTCTAAAACTTAATTCAGGTACTCTTTCCATCAAGATGGTTGGCCAACAGCCCAGATTGGACAGCCATTCCTTGAATTCTTTTGCGCTCATCACCTAAACATCTGTTGGAAACTTGGACTATCAAGTGATTATTAATTTTAAATGTACCTTACATCTCCAAGGATATTGGTTATAAACACTAATGCTTGCGGATTCTATACTAGCAGGCCTTAGGGGATTATTAGTATCAGCTTCTCCATGGTTTTCTCTTTTCTACCTAGGAAGTAAGAAAAGATTTACATTTTGTACAAAAGAAGTACAGTCAAATAATGAAAACTTAAACTCTTTAAATACTTGTTATAATACTAGTATAAAATAAAAAATGCAAATAGTCATAACTGTTAAGCCAGATTTAGAATTCTGTCATAATCTTGATGCTATTTCTTAAGCTGAAATCATATTGAATAAAGCAATTGATGGCCAGACAAGGAAGAAACTGAATAAACTTAAAGATAATGAATTTTGTTTCTCTTTCTAGAGTGCTTCCAAAGATTTGTGTCTGGGGATGATACACACTTCTTGGCATGGCTATAATTCTGTGTCCTGCCTCTCCTGGTAAGAACTTTTGTCTCTGTTCTAATCATAGATCCAAATTAAGATAATACCCGGACGAAATCTACTGGGAAACATGATAAGTAGAGAGAATTAACACAGAGCTTCTTTGTGCACAGTGCTTTTAGAGGCTGTATTTTGGAGAGGGTGACCTATGTGTGGGGCAGGAGGCCTCTCAGTATGGCATACGCAATGCACAAAACTCTAGAAAATGATGGGAATCGAGTTCTGAGCTGTGTCTCCTTTATTGACAACAGAGGAATTATAACCCTTCCAAGTGACAGCACATGAGTTAAAAGCCAGGTCATGAGGCACCTCATTTTATATCCAGGGTACTGGGATCATTGTGAATGGTACCACTTTCCTTCTTTAACAGTATCCCAGTAGATGGAAAACAATTGTCTTGGTCTCTTGCTAAGTGTCAACATAGATAGTTTTTACTTCTTATTTAATAATAGAAAATTTAAATAGTCTAGGAAAGGTGACTAGAGAAATAACTTAGAAAAGATTGTGCACTTAAAAGCAAATTGCAATATTCAGCAGAGAATTTTTTTTCAAATAACTATAATCAATAACAAATAAGAAGGCATTGAAGTCTACGACAGAGGAAAGATACAACCTGGAAATATGAAGTTGATGTACAAAACCACTGGATAAGACTGAAAGGATACTTTTAAGGAAACTCATTATAAAAGAATGTTTATTTGAAGCTAGACATGGAATTGACACTACAGAAAGCCAAATTAGTGATGCATATACAAACTTGAAAATTTCTTCCTAAAGAAAGATATGTTTAAAAGGAGAGCAATGATGGTACATTATAAGGCAAGAAAAATGTGATTCTAAGGACATAGTTGCATCTAAGGAAGTCATGAGGGTATGTGAAAAATAGAAATAAAGACCCAGAGAACCTACCATATTCTAATAACAACAACAGAAAAAGTTCTAGACCTAATTTAATGAATATTTTGATAAGTAGGAATTAAAAAAAAACTGAGTTGATGCAATAGTTACCTTCCCATTACTGGCACAAAGCACCTGACCAAAAGCAGCTGAAGAGAGGAAAGGTATTTATTTTGGTTTATAGTCTGGAGGGGAAGCTTCATGATAGCAGGGAAAAGCATGGCATGAGCTTAGGCTGATGCAGCAGCTGGAAACAGCAGCAGGAGAGTGAGTCAGATTATAGCAAGGGGAGCCTGGTTATAATACACATAAGCCCACCCCACAACAAACACACCTCCTCCAAATAATGTCTCTCCATGAACCCAGAGGACACTGATTTGGCTAGACCACTTGGGCAGATTGCCCTGGAGATCACCTTGTCTGTGCCTCCTGAGCAATGGGATTGCAAATGTGCATCACCACAGCTGGCATCTATGTGGGTCTAAACTCAGACGTAACACATGAGAAATAGTTTACTGCTTGAGCCATTGCCCTAGCCATAAATTTGATTTTCTAAAAGAACATATGGAGTAAAAACAAACACCATCAAAGAACAGACTGTGGACACAAGAACATGACCACAATGGGAATTCATAGTGATATTAACCTGTTTCTTTATTGTTCAAATTGATCCAGTGGAATACACTATTCTAAAAATACTTTTTTGTTTATTTTTTATTTTTATTTATTTATTTGAGAGCGACAGACAGAGAAAGAGGGAGACAGAGAAAGACAGAGAGAGGGAGAGTGGAGAGAGAGAGAGAATGGGCGTGCCAGGGCCTCCAGCCACTGGAAACGAACTCCAGACAAGTGCGCCCCTTTGTGCATCTGGCTGATGTGGGTCCTGGGGAATTGAGCCTCAAACTAGGGTCCTTAAGTTTCACAGGCAAGCGCTTAACCACTAAGCCATTTCTTCAGCCCTAAATACACTATTCTTTTTTTTTTTAATTATGTCAGTTTAATTTTTCTTTTTTTAAATTGTTTTATTAACAACTTCCATGATTACAAAAAAATACCACATGGTGATTGATACCCCCCCCCCCACTTACCCCTTTGAAACTCCACTCTCCATCATACCCTCTCCCCATCTCTAAAAGAATAAGTGTTGTAACATTAAAATACATTGTATAATCATTACAGAAATGCAGAGTGAGAAAAAGACACTGAGCTTTGTGTTTGGTGGGGACATATATACATTTAAAATGCTAAGGAAATCATAATGAAATCTTTCAACACCTACTTAGGAACTGCCTAATCTGAAGCAGGTGTTATGTTCCTGGGGGTCTTGTCTGCATGACTTGTTTCAAGGCCAACAATTTTCAGGATTCTCAAGGGTGCAGCCATTCTTACTGTTTGCTTTCTTTCTTTCTTTCTTTTCTTTTCTTTTTTTTATTTTTTTATTTTTTACATATATAACCTTTTCTTTCATTAAAGCCTCTCTTCCTCTCTACAAATAGAAGTCACAATCCCCTCGTTTTACTGATACTACAAGGTGTGAAAAATCCAGGGCACTGTAACAGAGGAAGTATCCCTTTGTTTAAATTAAAGTCCTTTCAGAAATCTAAGCTGCCTTCAGCCCAGTGACATGAATGACTTTTAGTTAGTTTCTGAGCCTGTTCTATCAATATCTGGTTCAAATTCAGGGGGTGATGAGTGTTTAGGAGCCATGAATTAACATGCATATTTGAACTTAATGATGAAGTCAGTCCCTTTCCGATGGAAGAGAGATCTGGCTTGCTAGTGCACACTGAAGGTGTAATTAGGTATTATGGCAGACATTTTCCATGAAATGACTGAGCTAAATACAAGAATTTTATGCGAATATCCTGGAGGAACATGTACAATGTAATATACCCTGGAAATTATGGGGAATTAATAGCAGTAAATTAGTAGCAAATTAATCATTAAAAAGTAGTGAATACTGGTAATTAATAATGTGAAAAAAACTCTTTAAACTTGTGATTAAACTTTTAGATGGCAATGGAATTGATCCTGCTTCAACATTCACTTAGGGGGGAGCTTTGCATTTAGATTCTATGAAATATGTCAAACATGAGAACGTGTTGGGGAGGACACGGGTGGAGCTGGGGTGTTGTGAGAAAGGACAACAGAATGCAAGGAGTTGACAACTGGAGCCTCCCTCCTTGGGTTAACTTCCCTAGTTAGAAGTCAGATCGCTGAAGGACTTTGCCATTTCTTTAAAATAAGTTAAATGTGACATAAACTGGTAAGGTTTCTCTGTCAACTATATATGTGGCTTCCTGTGATGCCAAACTGAAATCATTTACACTTGATATCCATTATTTCTAAATGCAAATTGTTCAATGAACTAACTCTATTCTAGTATTGATCCGTACATAGATATATAGGTTATTAAGTTTAATTTGAATTTGGAATCTATCATAAAATATTAATCACAAAGTATAGAGACACCTGCAAGTCTCCTAATTACATTACCCATGTCTGTTGGCTTTGAGCCCACCTACGATTAGCCTTTACAGTGAGAGGAATAAAGACTAAAAAGAGTAGCAGCATTGCTAAAGATAATAGCAATAATTGCTAATGGACAATGGGTTTTATTACTTATTGGACACTGTGATTAATACTCTATATGCATTATGTTTAATTATTCTTCCCCCAAATTTTATGTAAGATTTACTACTATAACCTCTACTTTATTAGGGAAAAAATTGAATTTTAGGAAGATTTACTAGCATGTTGAAAGTAACAAGTTAAAAAAATAAAAGAGTAAACAATGAACCCAATTTTGTCTTTATATAGAATCCAGCATATCGAGTATATATGACACAGCCTCAGTGTAAAATTTGATTTATTGATATTATTCCTTTTGATCATTCCTCACTGAAGTGGTGCATGTAGAAGCAAATGTGTGCATGTGTAATTTTTATGTCATTTTCAGAGCTAGCGAAAAAGCATAGGAGATTCCAGCTACTACATTATTAACATGACATATCACATTTATTCTGTGAAGCATCTCAGTTACTATTAGCAAAACTTATTTATGTTTTATTACTTCTTTTTAATTACTTTTGTGTATGACAGAGAAAGAGGGAGAGAGAGAGGAGAGAGAATGGGCACTCCAGGGCCTCCAGCCAATGTAAACAAATTCTAGATTCACGAGCTACCTTGTTTATCTGGCTTATGTGGATCCTGGGGAACTGAACTTGGGTAATCAGGCTTCACAGGCAAGCCTTAACTGCTAAGCCATCTCCTTCAGACCGCTATTTGCAAGATTTAAATGGTGAATAGAAAGATGTAATGCTGATTTAGGTCTAACCACCCCATGGATATATATGATATTTGCTGTTGGTAGTGGGTGAAATATTTCAAAATTCTAAAAGGAACGTAGCAAGACACTATTTGACAATGAATAGTAAATAGGTAATGTGGTATGGAACAAAAATACATAGAAAATGTTATACAATGTAAACAATACAGAAGAATGATGTATTTGAAACCAATATACTTTAGTTGTAGGCTCAAATCTTCAACAAATGGATCATCTTAATGAATCAGCTGTCTACAAATGGGGCTTCTGTGTAAAGTTGCTGTTGATTCTAATAAAAATACATACAAAAGGGAAGTGCTACATAAATATTGTAAAGTACAGTGTTGGGCTCTGGAAAGGATAGACAAACTTTAAAAGGGTTAAGAATTAGATTTTGTCAGGAAGGTTGGATGTGATACAAAGAGATAGAAATGAAAGAGCTGTTAGCAATTCTGATTCATCTCTTTGCTTTTCTCTGACTCAGTGGTTCCATTTGGTTTAATATGATCCCAGAAGCTCCCAGCAGATTCTTATCGGGGCAGTTTTATAGTAAATGCTGACCTATCAGTGGGGAATATTGAGAGACATTCTCAGAGTATAATTTTTCAGCAACTTCTGGGCAGGTGCAGCTGGAGAAGCAGCTCCCTTTTAAATGTATCAGCACTTCCTCGTCTGCAGTGCATAAAAGTTACTCACAGTTTGTATCTGTGCCAGGGAGATGAAGGCAATAGCCGTGCCACACACCAGTGTTAAGATGTGTGATTTCACCCTTGGAGAATTTGACAGAATAATCGACTTTGATGATTAATCCATTGCAACAGGAGGCTCAGCACTGGTGGAGACGAATTTTCTGCCTTAAGTGACTCCCCTGTTGTGCCACATTCTTTAAAATTCGTAGGAAGTTTAGACACTATAGGAAGGAGTAAGGTTGCTGCAGACCTTGGGAAATCACTCTGATTCTTTTTGACTTGTGAAAAAGCATACAAGTTAGCTGCTATATGTTTTCTTTTGACATTGGGATTTGACAAAATCAAGAGAATCTTGTAGAATATGCCCCTCCTGGGAAATTCTTTATAATAACAAGCACATGATAACTCAAAAGGTTTAGAAGATTTCCTGCAAATCATGAAAAGTAGTATTAGAGTGTTTGGGTAGAGATATTTTGCCATTTTAATATGCCTGACCAAGGATTATCTAATACAGTGTGAATTATATACACAAACATACACACGGCTGTACTTATTACTATGTATGTATGTAAATAAAATGCATAGAGACTTATGAATGTATACTACACATTCTTTCAATAACATATCAAATATTAAAAAATTACTTGATGGCATTTCTTTTTTCCTTCTGTCTTCCAAATTGGGTCATTGTTTTAGATTATAAAATGTTATTATTTAAGAATATGAGAACTCTGCTTTTGAGAGAAAAGCTGAGATAAAAATGGTTCTCATATTAGAGACTACATATGAATCAGCTAGACTGAATATGGAAATTGCAGGTTCCTTGGCCCCAACCTCAGAATTGTGAATCCAGAGGTCTGGGTCAAGACCCAAGAAATCTACCATGCATGCTCCCTACAGAGGAATCTGAAGCAGATTGTCTGCAAACCATAAATTTGAAGATATAAGCATACCAGGTCTGAGTCAGGCAGATGTAGGTTGGCATATTAGCTCATCACTGTCTGGCTGTGTTCTTAAGCAAGCTGGTGATTACATATCAATTTTAGGTTCTGTGCTATTTAATCAGACCCTACCAAAATAAAAGTCATGGATACATGTGAACATATTTATTATCATTTTAGTTACATATTTATTTAAATTTCATATAGTATATAATTTATAATTGATCATTTTTAATCACATATCCCATGTACTAAACTAAAGTGCTTTTGTTATTTGCCCAACTACTGCATCCACAGTAAATTCCTGGTTGCAGCTGAGGAGCACCTGTAGTTATAACCTTCACGTTGGGGACTGGTTCTGGCTATGTTAGCAAGTAAGAAAAATAAACACCAAAGCTGTATGTCAGAATTCAACTTACTCAGCAGTGATGGTGGGCAGCTTATTTGTTGGGCCAGGCACTGATTTCAAACATTGCAATGTGATTTTCTCAAAACTTTTCTGGTAATCACAGCTATATACAGAATGAATGTTTAAGTTTACTATACACTATTAACAATATTTTCCTCAATGCTATAGATAAAAGCAAATTAATAGACTAATACCCAATTTGTAGCATGTGCCAACTTAAATGGTGAAAGCACTCTTACTATCTCCAATTTCAAACTGTGATGTCCAGTGTGATACCACTTAATACAGAGTTTGAACATGATCTACTTTCACAGACTATCAAGCAGTATTTCCACTTTATTGACATAGTAGTTATAAAGAAATTCAAAATTAGATGATATTAAACTCTCTATAAAAAAGGTAAGGGCTATCTCATTTGTCCTGGTGCTAACTTACTCTCCGTTGGAGAATCTGCTTCTCTTTTTCAGATAGATGCAGATCCTTAGGAGAGAGCCACCCCATCATACCTCAAAAGGGCCCCAGCTGAAACTAAGGAAAATTGGCGAAACAAGCAAGGGTGCTGTTTTCCTGATGAACCTGATACCAGCACAAGGGGGAAGGAGACCAACACAGAGAAAAATCAATGCCTACCAAATCAGAGAGCCAGAGCCCCAACAACTCATCACAGAAGCTGACCAAAAATGAACCCAACATGGCCCAGGGAAATTTTGCGGAAGAGGGGGCGGAAAGAATGTCAGAGCCACATGTTTTGTCATGATATGCAGAGACATTTATCATACCAATAACTGTGGGCTAACTCCCCAAGGCATGACCCATATACCTCAACAAGGAGGGGCCAATGGGGAGTGGGTAGGTCACAGATGAGCCTAATAATGGTACCAAACTGCCTGTACTTGAAGAATAGAAAACATATAAAAAATAAAAATAAAATAAAAATAAAAAATTAGGTAATATTGAAGCATAGCAAAATAACTTAGAAAGTGATAGTTTTAGATTATCATTATCTTACATTCCCCCATATTAATGAAAGGTAGTATGACTGTGTTCTAACACAGCTCAGCTACCTTACCTTACAGATAATACTAGGGTACACAGTCTACTTCAGAAATTAATTGATGTGAATTTGCCTCCCACTTACAAGACACTATCTACTTATTTACAGTCAGTCTTTCAGCTGCTCTGGCGGAGACAGCAAGCACACCATATCAGGATCAGGAGGAACTGAGCGCTGAAGAGCTGCATGACACAGTTCCAGCCCAGCTGTCTCTTCCTTGAAGTCCAATGTGGCCCCTCCATAGAAACATCTTTGGCTCTCTACCCTACAGATATCTATGGTTTTCTGAATAATGTTTGTTTTTCTCTGTATTTCATTTGGTGTACCAATCTCTAAATTTACTTTTCCAGTAAAAATTGGTGTTAGTGAAGCGTTGGTTAATATATCTGAAAGAGGCTCTAACATAGAATTGGAAAGCAAGAAAATGGGTCGGAGATAATTATTTTCCTTAAAGGCCTTGATTAAAGTCAGGCACGGAGTACAGTAAATGTAGGAGGAAACAATGAACCTCCTATAACAATGCAAAAATTGTTCTATGACTAATTTTTCTAAATGGTGGCAATTGCAGCAAACTATGACTCTTTACCAAGAATCCTTACAGAAAAACAACCAAACTCAGAAAGAGTTCAATTGGGGGACCAAAGTCTTAGTAGTGGAGAGGCATGAGAAAGAAAATTCAAAATAAATGATTGAGGGATAAATGATCTATTGGGTCAATGATTAATGATAGGAACCCCCATTTGTGGTTGTTTTGTTTCTCACCTTTAATATAGTAATTGAAAGTAGAAGTTCAGGAAATCACAAGTGCTTGACCATACATACATGGGGAAAATGTGAAAACAGTTAATTATTATTGGGGACTAATGACTTTACTTGAGGTGAATAACTATTGTTGTTTGATAAAAAGAATAACAAAACGTTTCTATGAATTCTGTGAAATTGTACCTTTCTTGAAGTTCTTGCATGACATGATCAGAAAATAAAAGACTGAGGCTAAGAACAAAAAAGTAGAGAAATATAAAAGCAGGAAAAAAAAAACAGAGAATAGAAAATACAAGACAAAAAAAAGAGGAAAAAAGATAGAAAACTAGAAAAAGAAAGTAAAATAGAAACAGAGAACAGAGAGAGAAAGATGGGAAAACTCAGCTGCCTTCAGCATTAGCCTGTCAGCTTGCACCAGAACTTGACTTCGAGTCATTATTACGCTGCTCCCTTTCACACCTCTCTTAGGGGAACCTCTTTCAAGCCAGGGCTGGACCCTGGCACTGCTCCATCGTTCATTGTTTTCTCTTGTGTTTCAAGAAAATCTTATAAATCTTCATTGGCTCCGCCCCAGACCGTGTCCATCCTTATATTGTCCCTAAATTAATCCCGCTCTAAGGACTTCCTGTCTTAACTAATTAATCTGCTGATCAGAAAAAAAATAATCAGCAAATCTTTGCTGTTGCCAGATTAACCCAGTAATAAAATGAAGAACAGTCAAAGGACATGTCCTATAGGACTTCAAAATCAGTCTCAGTTGGGGTCATAGACATGTACATACAGCAGACATGTATAAGGCTGTAAAACAAACCTTTAGGATATAAATGTGTATTTTGATTGGCAAAGATCTCAAATACCAAAGAAGTTCAAAGGAGGAAGATAGATGAGGCCTTAAGGCTTAGCAGAGGCTTTGTGGAAACAGTGAAGCTTGATCTGAGATTTGTGGCATAGAAACAATTTTTCTAAGATGGAAGGGCCTTTTTAACTGAGGAGATATATTGAAAAGCAAGAAAAAATTGAAAAACATGCTACTAGGAACAGCAGAAAAAGTCACAGGGTTTAAACATTGTCTTACTGATGCCTTTCTCATATAATACCTTATAGAAATCATTTTGTGAATATCTATATCTATATCTAATCTATATCTATATCTAATCTATATCTATATCTATATATAAGTAGAAATCACTAAAATTTTAGAATTTGAAAAGAACACAGCCTACTTTTGGAAATGAAGATTTGGGCCAGATTAAAAATGCTACTAAGGAAGTAGTTATTATTCTGAATCAGGAAAACCACTGACGTTTAATTCTCTTAAGTAAATTATGAACCTGAGATTTAGTAGTGGGATGAATTATGCATTCATATGTAAATAAATTGGGGTCAGAAAATTAGCCTAAGCAAAAGGAGTATAAGACAGCAATGGCTAATAGTTAACAAAAAATAAAAAATAAAATAAAGATAGAAGGAGCCCTTTTAACAAAAAATAAAAAATAAAATAAAGATAGAAGGAGCCCTTTTGAGAAGAATTTAGCCAATCTTTGGTTGAAAAACCATACCTTGATTACTATAGTGTTTTACTTTTTTAAAATATAGTTTAAATATCTTAGCTTGTAAGTTGCTGAGACTCTAAAATTATCACTTGCAGGCCTTGATAACTAAGTAGATATTGAGGGTGAAGAATAAGAGGCTAAGTCAAAAATGGCATCAGGATTTTCAGGTTAGGGCTGGAGAGATGGATCAGTGGTTAAAGGCTCTTTCTTGCAAATCCTGATGGTTTGGTTTTGATCCCCAGACCCATGTAAAGCCAGAAGATGCAAAAAGTGCCAACATGAGTTTTTTTTTCATTTGTAAGAGGCACTGGCATGCCTGTTCCCCCTACCCTTTCTGCTTGTAAATAAAGAAATAAAACAATAATATTTTAAAAAAGAGTTTAGGTTAGCTGATTTCAAAGATGAACATAAGTAGGAAATAAGAGAAACACCACAATGTCATTAGACTATATTGAATGCACACTATCTGCCAGAATCTAGTATTAGTCCTCAGCATAAATTCTCAATGAATTCTTACCATGACCTAGTTTTTACCAGAGTAATTTTAAAAGATGACTTAAGCTTTGGCTAGAAAGTTTGTTTCAATAACCATTGTACAAACACAAACCCACACACATACATACACACAAATTCTATGTATTTTTACAATGACTAAATTTAAGTTATGATATGTTTCTAATATTTAAATAAAAATATACTTCCTGAGAATTTTGAAATAGTAAATTTGATTACTAAGAGAATTTATGCATCTCTCCTCATTTGAGGATAGCAAGATGAAGGTCTTATGTCCATGCATCATATATATATATATATATAAAATGTACATATGTATACATATATTTATACATCTTTCTTCCCAACTCACTTTCAAATTAGGCATGCTCATAATACTTCTTAGTCCAGGGAAATATAAGCTGACATCCTATATTCATTAAGAGCCAATGAGCAATCCACTAGAAGATATTGGCTTCCTAACACAGTGATCAAAAACACATGTTAAGCTTCTCTTTCCTGCAGTCCTCCATAAATAAAATGGTCAGAACCTCCTTAATAGCCAAATTAGGAATGTCATATAATTGTGTGTGTGTGTATATATATATATATATATATATATATATATATATATATATATATATGACACTATTAAATTCCATTAAAACTTACTAGAAACATATATGGCCTAATAAAAAATTAAACCAACTGAAACATGTGACTCCAAGTCCCATAAAAGATAAAAAAGTGAGCACAGACTTAAAGCTTGTACAACGTTCCAATGTAGGCCAATTTTGAATACCACTCTAAAATGCAGCTGCGTTTTGGGTTTCATAATGAAATCCAAACCATAGAAGACAGTTTCATATTTCATCCTGAAAGTTTCATGCAGCACAAACTTTCGTATCTTTTTCAGGTGTCATGCTACAAAACGTTCCTAAAAACTCTCCTTTAAATAAATAATGATTATTAGCTCCATGTATTAAACTTAGTGTACTCTGTTCTTTGTGTACAAAGAAAATACCACAGGTCTACTCTTAATTAAGTTTTCACTCTCAGTTTATTTTAATGTCCAGTTGGTATTGACCATACTTTATTTTCTCCCACTAAGTATTCCAAGGAATGGCCTGCATTTTGAAATGGATTGGTTTGGTTCAATTAAGCTATGTAATCTGTAAGTCCCTTGGTATTTGAACCTTTAGATTTTGGCTCTACACACTTCATATTCTTAGCTGAATGTGGTGATTTTTTTTTTTAACATAAACAGGGTCTTTCTATATAGCCCAAGCTGGCTCCAAGCTTTTTATCCTCCTGTCTTTGCCTCCCAAGTGCTAGTATTAAAAGTATACACCACTATATTATCTATCAAGATACCAATGAGCACTTGTTTTCCCTGGCAGGAACCTCTGACAAGGCATAAAAGACTGATTCCATCAAAGATCACCCTGGTGGACCAATGTATTTATAGAGCTTCCTTACCAGGCATGGTGACAGGTTACAGGAGTAATGAAGACCCCAAAATCAGCTTTGGTGTCAAAACATCTCAATCCAGCATGAATGATGAGTTCCCCATGGCTGCACAGACTCCCCATTCTCTGATCTTCCATCCTTTATATACTCTATGTCCACCTGATGCCACCACACCTTGTGCATCATTGCAATCATCTGGCAAAGGAGCGGCTGTCACATTTAAGTATCTGAGGACCATTTTTCTTAAATGGGGAAAAGTTAACAGACCCAATCTCAGGAGTCTTTTGTGAGTGGTCCTAGGTGCTTCTGATAAAGATTGCAATAGCTTTACTCGGAGGGCCATGTCACACAAAACCTACTATACCCAACAACTATTATTATTATTATTATTATTATTATTATTATTATTATTTTTGCTGATTTGGAGATTGAAACCAAAGCTTTGTGAGAGCTAGGTAAGTGCTCCATTCATGAGCAACACTCTCACTGCCTTTAATGAAATGTTACAAAAGACTGAGAACATGAAGCACACCCACCTACCCTGATAGGGTGCCACATAGCTGCAATATCAGCACTTGAGGGCTGAGCTAAGAGGGTCCAGACTTGTAGACCAGCCTGAACTACAGAACAATGTCCTGTCTCAAAAAAAACAAAACAAATTTAATCATTTGAACAATTCCACTAACATATCTAAGGCCAGTAATATAGAATATAATAAAAATGGTTAAAATAAACTTTTTGTATAATGAGGTTGAAATTGATGTTATTGTAGTGGAAAAGATGGACAAGAGATAGTGTTGCATTCAATAATTTAACTCTAGGGTACAAAATGGTGAGTCGCATCTCCTTAAGAATAATATTCGCGGGGATGGAGAAATGGCTTAGTGGTTAAGTTCTTGCCTGTGAAGCCTAAGGATTCCAGTTTGAGCCCTGGTTTCCCAGGACCCACATAAGCCAGATGCACAAGGGGGCTCATGTGTCTGGAGTTCATTTGCAGTGGCTGGAGGACCTGATGTGCCCAATCACTCTCTCTCTCTCTCTAACACTTTCACTCTCTCTCTTGCTGTCAAACAACTTTCACTCTCTCTCTTGCTGTCAAACAAATAAATAAAAATAAGCAAACAAGAGTCATATTCCCTTTCCTACTATGTTGCATATTGTGTGTTACTTAAAGGCACCTGGGTGACACCATCTGTGTTCATGTCCTCACATTCCAAGAAAACTGAAAGTACTTTTTGGCTGTCAAATATTCTTCGATTCCCAAATTTTGTTGGCTAAATAACAATTCTAATTAAAATATACCTATATCATAACATAGCAATCGTGCTCTGTGAAAAACTTAAAACCATAGCATGTACTGGGACTTAGGCAGTACTTCATTATTTGCTACACAGTGATATTAAGCTGTTGTTTTTGATCATTCCAGACGATAGATTCTGTGCTTGTACAATTTATATGAACATTCCTATGTCACAGAATCATTAAGACATTTAAAGAAGTCAAGTACAAGAACATGGAAGGTATTTTAATGGATAATGCATGTAGTTAGATATCTTTATTACAGAAAGTTCTCACATAACTAGGATGGAAATGTTACATAAATTTTCCTATTTCATAATTTATACAACATTTTATGACAATACTCAAATTATCCAGGTACATGGAGGTAGGAAACAGGTTTTGTGCTTAAATACTCAAATTATCCCAGAGCTTGATGAAAGTTTATTTCTATTGGTAAGACTATTGACTCTTTCCTAATGCTATTTAGACACTTGATACTAGACTATTATCTCCCTCCCTTGTGACAGAGACGTCGGAGCCCTGTAAGCAGTTAAGGCCAGTGAGTTCTGGGCTGAGTTTGATTATTTGAAGAAAACACCATTGCAAGATGTAAGATGATCTATTGTTGGACTATCAATGACATTCAGCACCTCTTTCTACTTCTTGTCCATCCCATCACTCATTTGTTCCCTGTATAGGGTGATTTGTTTTACTGCCTGTTATGACCCTTCCTGTCTTCCTCATCTATGGATCTCGTGGTATACCCAGAGTGAATTTTGGGGTACACCTCATGCCCTGGGTAACCAGTCTCCATTGCTGCCTGTGGTTCAGAGAGTAAGTCTCCCTAAGACTTGGTGCACTGTGTGATGCTAACATGGCTAGCACAGCTACATCACAGTATTTAATCCACTTACTCCATTAAAGCTATTTAATTTTTATCGCCATATGTGGTATCTGCTTCTCAAATGGGAGGGGAAAGGAGATGTCATTCATTTGTTTCTTTAAACCTAAGAAACCATAAGATTTTACACTAAACATTTGTGAAGTACACATGTCCTATATTTGTATGTGATTGCTATTTCTAATCTATTTTATAAACATAAAATAATTCTAAGCTTATGTATATGTTGAACAAACAATATTTTATTTATATTTTTACATTAATATTTTAAATGTCCCTCAACAAACACTGCAGTCAAATTAACCATCTTCATAGAATTTGTTACTTTTAGAATTAGACTATATCAGTTGAGACAATATAAGCAGGCAGTTACACTGATTTAATGTGGCAACATGCTCTGACAGAAGTAAATAGCTTTCCAATATTAATATCATGATTGAACATAATCCCTTAATTATGTACTGGTTTAGAGTTTACAAACACTCTTTCATCCATGATCATCTGATCCTGTCATTTTGACCTCCATTTGACCAGATGACCTGAGGTAAAACTCTGAAGTCACAGATCACTATGATGACAGTAACTCAATCATAACAGACTCCAACTTGCAACTCCAGCGTCCCAAGTACTTTATACTAACCACTGAGCTAAATGTCCCATAAGGAGACCTCATCATAGAATGAATTGAGATTCATACAAGGGATACAGTAACTTGTGAAGTTGAATTGTAGTCCACCTTCTATTATGAGACAGCACATCTTATCTAGGTATTGCAGATGTTTCTCAAATGACCTAATAAATATTAGAATATCATCGAGGTAAATGAGGTAAATATGTCATTGGAATATTGCAGCCTTCTATAATTAAATGCTACATAACAGCTACTTATTTTCTTTCTAGCAAACTAAACTTGGCTAGCTTGAATTATGAATACATTTTTGATAGAGAAAGTGAGAGCTGCTCTCCTTAGCTGGGGTGGAGGGCAAGGGGGGGGCACACAGTTATCTAATTAACATAGTATCATAATTCTGCTTCCATAGTACACAGATGGAACCATGGATTTCAAAGGAAATGTATCAAGTCAGTCAAGTGAGAGTTTTAGTCACAGAAGGCGGCATAAAACTTCTTACAACCTTTAGGCTTTTAACTAAATCTGATTTCCTGACATACTCAGCATTTGGAAATCGTGTGTGTGTGTGTGTGTGTGTGTGTGTGTGTGTGTGTGTGTGTGAGAGAGAGAGAGAGAGAGAGAGAGAGAGAGAGACAGAAAGAAGAGGTGGATAAGGGAGAAGGAACTATAAATATGCATCAGCTTTATTTCTGCCAAGATTTTTACTGGTACAAAATACAAACAAAGCCAATTTGATCCTGTAAAGGTCTTTAGCAAACTCAGAAACTGAATTATTCAATTAATGATAGACATTAGAGAAAGAGAGAGGAAGAAAGGGTAGGACGGATGTATTAAGGAAGAGATGGAGGGAGGAAGGAAGGGAGGGAGAGAGACAGACAGAGAGAGAGAGAGAGACAGAGAAAGGAGAGAAAGAGCAAGCAAGCATTCTGGTATGCATAGGAACTTCTATAATTTGAGTCTGTTTGTGCCAAAAGAGAGAGACCCCAGATTTGATAATCTTCTGGCGCTGGTGTGGGTAGAAATAGAAGAGAAAAGAGGAGGCTTAAAATTGTCAAAAATGAAGAGAAGGTAATGAAACTCCTTTTATATCTAACATGATAATAAGAATGTGAAGAAAGAATAGGACAAATCATCTTTAATATATATATATATATTATATATATATATACTGTTACAGAATATACTGTTCAAAATTAAGTCTTAAAACCTGACTTGATTCACATCATAATCTACAATTATAATAAATATTTTTTTCATGCTTCAAGACTATCTTTTAATTGTGAGTCCTGTAAAATCAAAACAAGTTACATGCTTCCAAGACATAATGGTCCAAAGTAAATATTTCCATCACAATAAGGCATAACAAGTAAAGGTAGGACAAATACAAAAAATATAAAGATTTGCAGTTCAAGTCCAACACCCATAACCAATGAAAGTCTCTGTATTTTCAGTTTTCATACCTCAACTGAACTGTGCAGACAGAGGAAAACTTCTATCCTGATACAATATTACTGTATGGTTGCCTTTGCACAATTCTGATATATCTGTAACATCTTTGGGTCTCCACTACAAAACATGGTCTATCTTGTAATGGCCTCATTGACCTCCAACAAAGATTCATTTCCACCCTGTTTCCAATTCAGCATCTTAGAAGGAGCCTCCGGAATCATGTGCACTTCATGACACACTTCCATGCATTTTTCATGCTTCTTAAATCAATACCAGGTGAAGGGACACAGCCATTTTCTTAATCCATGGAGGAAATAAGCCATTTCCTTGAAGAGCAGGTTTATTTTTTTTATTTTTTTTAATTTTTATTAACATTTTCCATGATTATAAAATATATCCCATGGTAATTCCCTCCCTCCCCACCCCCACAATAAATATTTTTATAAAAAGGAAATATTATAGTTAAATTCTTAAAACATCAAGGCATATTGATTTATGCATTGGAGTGAACTAGATTAGGACTATGGAGGAAATATCTGCAGAAGTTATTACTATGATATATAATGAGAATTTGTCATCTTCTAGGTACAGTTTAATTCTTCAATGTGTTAATAATCCATATCACACCATCTAGTCTCATGCCTCACACTACACAGCCAGGCCATATCTTGAACAAGGCAGGGCATTATGAAAGGGTCCTTACTGCAGAATTAAAAAATGTGTCCCATAAGTTTTGGTATGATGTGTTCTCATTGTCATTCAATTCCAGGAATTTTGCAATTTCATTTTTTATTTTATCCACTATCCATTCATTGTTTAAGAGTGTGCTATTCAGTTTCCAGTTGCCGTTGGGGTTCTTGTTGGTTTTTTTGCTGTTGATTTCTAGGAATATAGCATTATGATCTGATATCATGCAGGGAATTATGTCGATTTTCCTAAATATGTGAAGGCTGTCTTTGTGACCCAGTATATGGTCTATTTTAGAGAATGTTCCATGGGCTGCTGAGAAGAATGTGATGACCCACCAAAGGCCAGTGGTAAGACCCTATTGCTGAAAACTCCATACGCAGCTGATGCATAAAATGGAATGTCATGGCTGGAAGCCAGGAGAGAGTCAGTCCCCAGACAGTCAGCATGTCTAGTGCCAGAAGGTGCTACATAGGCGACTGGGGTAAATGACCAAGATCTGTCCAAGCAATGCATTGTTTAACCTAATTAGCAACAAATAACCTGATGTGATGCCCACACAAGTGCAATAGTGGTACACAGCCATGGTGAGGAGCCAATTGCTCTTGATTTGGCTAACTGATTCACTCAGTGGTACTAGACCCATAGCTGGAGCTGGGAAACAAGTCAGAACCATACCCAAACACAAGCCCACTCTACAATATCAAGCTACCATCAATCACGGGGTATAAGAGGGCCTACACCTATCATACTGTCTATCAAAAAAGTAAGTGTTATCTCAATTTTCCAGGTGCTAATTTACTCTCCGTTGGAGAATCTGCTTCTCTTTTCCAGATAGATGCAGATCCTAAGAAGAGAGCTGCCCCAACATACCTCAAAAGGGGCTCAACTGAAACTAAGGACAACTGGTGAAACAAGCAAGGGTGACGTTTTCCTGTGAACTGGATACCAGCACAAGGGGGAAGGAGACTAACACAGAGAAGAATCAATGCCTACCAAATCAGAGAGCCAGAGCCTCAGAGGCCCCCAACACCTCATCACTGAAGCAGACCAAAAATGAACCCAACATGGCTCAGGGAAATTTTGCAGAAGAGGGGGTGGAAAGAATGTCAGAGTCACATGTTGGGTCATGATTTGCAGAGACATTTATCATACCAATAACTGGGGCTAACTCCACAATGCATGACCCATTTTCATCAACAAGGAGGGTCCAATGGAAGGGGGTAGATCACAGATGAGCCTAAACAATGGTACCAAACTGCCTGTATTTACTGAAAAGAAAACTAATAAATTAAATTAAAAAGAAATGTTTCACTATAATTTATATTTTCATATTTATGTATCCCAACTTTACTCTCAATATTGGAAGAACAGAAATCAAGAGCATAAAATTTTGTGTGGCCATTATTAAACACAGTTCAAGTACAGAGTAGGTGCTAAATACATGATTTTACCTGGTATTAATAAAGAAAAGTGTGATTACCAGCATGCTTTATTAAGATCTGAAATATGTACCTTTTCCTATATGTGATCCTGCTCCTTTGCATCTTGCTAATAATGTAGAACTTTCTGAAAATGGACTGTTTGGGGATGGGCAAAAAGAAGTCCAATTTGTACCTGTTTCTTCAGCATTTATTCTTTACTTGTTTTCATTTTTCCCTTGGGAGATATTAAGGCTATGAACAAATTATTTAAATAACACTAGAGCATACTTAGGACTAAGTGTTCTATGAGTTCTGGCATCCCCAACCTTTGGTCCTAACATTGTATCATTTGGTTCATCATGCCCAGTAGAAGCAAGGGTATATTCATTTCTATCTCCCTGCTTCATACCTGGATGGAAAAATTTTGAGAATAATATCTAGTCTTCTCTAAAGTCAAAAATCGTAGGTGGAAGGACTGATGTGGGTTTTCGATTTCTTGGAACAGGTCTACCCTGCTGGCTTTTAGGAGTGAGCAGTCACTAAGTTATATATGTCGAAACAGCTGTTCTCTCACATAAGGCAAGATCGGTTTAGCTCTTACACATTTCATTTGCTTTAAAAAACAAAAGTATTTGGGGAAAAGCCCTGCTTTGAAACTATGAGAAGAAAACCCGAAAGCAGAAAAATTAGCCCAAAGCCTGTTATGAGAAGTAGGAGAGTTTCAAAGATCCAACTAACAAGGTGGCT
The DNA here is from genome assembly GCF_020740685.1 of Jaculus jaculus. Taxonomy (NCBI): domain Eukaryota; kingdom Metazoa; phylum Chordata; class Mammalia; order Rodentia; family Dipodidae; genus Jaculus; species Jaculus jaculus. The sequence goes on along the minus strand of NC_059103.1, from coordinate 176,681,626 downwards.
GCCATGCCACCCCCTTCTGAAATGCAGCATAGCAATTTGTAATTTTCAAAGTACTTTTCATTTACATTAAATTCCAGATATAAACTTCCCTGTAAAAAATGTAGGAGCTATTCTTCTGGGAAGACACAACACAGGCTGCCAGCACATATTGTGGCTAATGTCTTAGTTATTATTTGTTGAAACCGATCTCTTAAAATGAATACAGAGAGGATGCTGCTGATCATTGGAAACTCGCTTGTTCTTAAACAAAACAAACACAAAACAAACACACAGAAGCTGAGCAGACACTTCCTGTCAAATAATAAGCAACATTGTAAGATGGATTCATTCATAGTACAGCTGTGATTTGATAACCAATGCTGCTTGGAATTTGCTTACAAAATGACACACAATCCGAGATGTTTTAATTATGTTACATTTTAACCAAGGCTGCTGATTATGAAATGAATGATCAACAGTTAAATCAAACTAAAGTCTAGAAAACATGTAAAGAGAAAGACTATAACAGAGCATACAAATCAAACGTGAATGGTTCCTGTCTGGCTGATGATTTCTGTCTATGCTTAAGCAAAAATCCCTCTGATACACACAAAAACATCAGTTTTTAAAAGTGAATACCATTTCTGGTGGGTACCAAGTTCTTCATAGTAGTAAGTTTATCATCACTATCAGGAATATTTTCAGATAACACACATTCCTGAGGAATTAACATAAACATATATTTTGTATCACTAATATACGCATATTTCAACCTCCATCTTCCTGCTGTCTAGAAGTGGTATTGGGATACTTGAGAATAGTGAAACATAGATCATCACATTTTGTTCAGCAATCTTGTCTCAAAATGTCACACTCGCTGTGATTCTCATTTTTGCTTTTTGTATAGGATTATAGGGTGCATACAAGTTGGTTTACATTCCTTCTAAGTTATTCACAGGGATACAGAAAATACTTTAGAATATCTTAGTTTAACTATCATTAATAATTGATATAAACAGAAAATAAGTAAATGGTAGGAGATTTCACATAAGTTCAAATGCTTTGTAACACTTCATGTAATTATAGAATCAAAGAAATATCAACAGACTTGACTACACAATAGCATTGGAAAAAATTCTCTCTTGCCAACTAGAAACTCCTAACAGACTATAGCTCCTTTAGCTTGTCAGATGTCTGAAAATATCCTTCAAATATTAATTGTTACCAACTGTTTGCTGTCTCATTATCTATCCAAGACAAAATAAGCAAAAATGTGGAAATGAGATGTGCTTTTCATTATTCAATGCAATTTAAAATGCTATTGATAGGAACCTTATCCCTATTTAACTGTGTTTAATAATAAAAATAGCAACAACAATAGAAATTTTGGATGTACATAACAATACAAAGGAAGGGCAATTACAGCAATAATAAAATATGAGCTAAAATTTTTTGGATGTGTTGTCATACTACAATTGACACTGACAAGGTCAGTAAAAATCACATACATTAAGCACATTAAAATTCTGGCTAATAACAAGTTTTATCACAAGTTACAGGATGTGACAAATCTGTCAGCAGGTATACAATATGTATCATAATCAAACAACTAGGCAACCAGTACCCTGCTCTATTAGATTTGCACACATGTTTGTCAAGTTTAGAAACAGATAATGCCTGCAAACTAACTCTTAAATATGTGAATAATTCCGGAAATTTCTAAAATCAAGTCAGGCTAAGTCTAACTACTAGTTGCCATGCATTCTGCTATAGCATTGTGCCAGAATAAGGTAGGCTTGAATTTTCCAGGTCCTCCTGCTTTGCAGATTTGATGCTTTGATACTCTACTGCTTCTCAGCCACCTTCCATTATGTAGTGTTTTGTGGGGTAATATTCCAAGGTTAAAATGATAAAATAACTTTTATGGTTGATCAAATATAAGCCCTTATTATACGCAGTAGGCAAAATCATACATTTTAATTACTTTATTATCAAAGATCTATGTATTTACATTTCTTTTTTTTCAACAGTAACACTCTGTTTTGTAGATCTGTTTAACATATCTAAAATACTAGTCTTTAAAAATATTTATCAATGCAAAGATGAAATTAGTATATGACAACAAAAATAACATTGACAAATTACTGAGTGTTAAGTGTTTTTATTTTATGACTTTGGGAACCCAGTTTAATAGTTTTCAATATAATTAAGTTAGTTATTTGAGAGTTTGCATTTTATTTCTCAGTTTGTAACCATGCACAAAATAAAGAAAACTGATCAATATTTGATCACAGTTACAGTGCATTAATTCAAAGTTAATTTTCAGTAGAACCACTGCCATTATTCATTTTTGAGAGGTGTTACATGGATATAAGGAAAATATCCAAGTTTCAGAGAAAGGAGAAAAACCAGTTTTATAATAGAGTCCTTAAAATAAATGTTTCTCTAAGAAAAATTAAATCATATAAAAATAATATGCCTTAACTACATGTTCAAAACACATTGATGAGGTTTCAATTTTTACAGTTGAGCTTGTACAAATACAAATTATTCTTTTACAAAGAAAATATCAAGTGACCAAAATCTCTTTAATAAAATCATCTCTTAGCAATCCACTTATTATCAAAATGGAAAGCAATTTAAAATCTAGCCATTAACCTCTAGCACTTATGCAAAAGCAGATTTATTAGAATAGGAAAGAAATACCACTTTAGTAATTTACACTATAAATATTTCAAAATAAAAATATTACCCTTCATTTATTACAAAGGAATGTGAATGTGTCAAAATTCTCTCACATTTAATTTTAATGGCAAGATGTTCAGATAATTACACTTTATAGAAAGACTAAAATTTGCAATTAAGGCCAAATAAGATTAATATTGCATATGCTCGACATTAGGTAAATTAAACCACAGATCTCTTTTAAATAACTTATGTGTCCATTTTTACTTTCAGAGTCCTAAAGTGTATTGGTTGTATTAAATATTATCTTGCCAGCCTCATACAGGTTCTCTAAGTAGTCTGCCAAGGAAAGAACAAGAAGGCACTGATTTTGATTATGTGGAGATTGGAAGTAGAAATTTTATTCACACAGACAAAATTTTGAAGTCCAAGTATCAGGGTACGGCTCATCTAAACTATGCTGAAATTGAAACTCTGAAACTCCATAACAGTAATAAAGGTATACAATTTTTGTTCTTCTAACGACATAAATAATGTTTATGGTCAGGAGACAATGTAGTTTTTGTTTGTGTAACTCATTTTCTCAAAAGTTGATTTTTCTTAGTTTTTGTATACAGGGATAATGAGTAGTTAATTAAAACATATTGTGAATTAGGTTAAAATAAGGGCCACAGTCTTCACAGTTATAAATCCTATTTTATGTTGACTGAAGAACTGGATTGCTGTGTGGGAGATCAAAAGGACATTTCTAATAGTGCTCTGAATAAAAAATGACCTGCAGATTTGAGAATGTGATCCTTTTTATGTATATAAAACAACTTGGATCTTAACATATTGACATGCATTTTGAAATCCCCACGATAACCCTTCACATGTATTCATCATAGTTAATACCTTCACACCTCCACTCCATCACCTTCCCTAGTGTCTCATTCACAACTGGAATTCCAGACTTTGACTTTGACCAATGGAGGGACTAAGAACGGATGCTTTAGCAAAACTATTGAAAGTACATCATTGCTCAGGAGTAAGGGAAAGGAAATCATATTCAAAGGTGATTAAAACTGATTTTCTGTTCATGATAATACATGTTTATTGTATACCACATAAACAGAGCTCAGTACAGGTATTAGACAAATATAAAACTCACATTTTAAGGATTGTGCCATGGAGTGCATACCACAGAATGATTCAGAGATTCAGAAATAAATTTAAGGACCAGTTTAACTCTCCCTTGCTTATGTGAAGGTAGAACACAAACTCACAACTATTAGACTCTAAGATAAGGTATTGTCCTAATTGGTTCTTATATTAGACTTTCAGAGAAGGAGGAACAGTTAAAGGACAACAATGAAGCAAGTTAGTCAAGTTTAGCCATTCTCATTTAGCAATTTTGTAAGAAAAACAGTCTGAGCTCCTCTTCTACAACAATGCCACTATTAGCACAAAGGACACTTTTTAAAAATATAAACTCAGAATAAAAATTTTCAAAACAATATATCCTATTGCCAAAGTCCATGATTCCTGGGGAAATTATGCCATATAGCAGGAAATACAAAGTTATGCTGGAGTAAATATAAAGATGAAAAGAGCGTGAAGTAAATGTTTAAAGGATGTATCAATGAGCTTTAAATGGGTCTTTCTGTGTTCTGGCTAAATGACTCATCTTGATGCTATTTGCTCCTCATGGCAATTGAAGGCACATATAACTTAACTGCATGCTTAATTCCTTTAAAAAGCCTTACATGGATTACCTTACATGAATGACCTATGTGAAAATCTGTTTGCCATGTGGAATGTGACAGCTTTATGTGAATTGTTAGTAAAGATGGCACGTACCAAAGGGAAACACATCTTCATCCTGAAGGATTATCCCAAACATTGAAAGTAATCTTTCAGCATTTATAATATTTAAAAAGTGAATCATTAAAATTAAGAGTTCACTCTAAGCATTATTATGGACTGCATATTCCAAATTTGGAAGGTAGGTAGCATGTAAGTGGAATGGAATATTATGATATGTTTGCATTTTTTAAAATATAGGGAGTTGACTTTGTCTTGTGCATTCAGATTATGTGTAATTTTCAGGTATCCATGTGCTCCCTGAAAGGAAACAGAGGATTTATGGACCAAAAGGTGAAAAAATACATACATACATACATACATTACATACATACATATATATATGTATATATGTATGTATTAGTGTTTCTTTTATTCTAAATTTGAAGTAAAAGAGCTCTGATGTTCATAGACATACTAAGTTCATTAGAGGCTATATGCATCCCACTGAATCAATCTCAAATATACATAACTATAATAGTTTTTAAATATATTCAGTTGGGCTAGATCGCTCACTAGTACCACAACAGTATATATTGACCAAAAAAAAAAAAAAAACCACCATTATTTGGGAATTTCACATTAACCAAAATACAAATAGAAGTAGACTCTTTATGAAACCAAGCACTTAAATAGCCTTGTATTGAAAACTTGACTTCCTTGGGAAGCTTTTCCAGAAATTAGAGATAACAGAGTCTTATAGGCACTCACAAAACTCATACTGATTTAGCTCAAAATTATATTCAGCCACTCCTTTAAACAATGTTATTTAGAGTGTATTGATGCAACAGAATACAGTTTAAAGGATTATAAATTTCAAGTTTTATAATAAATTTCAATAAGCTAAAGTAGAATTAAAACATCGTAGTTTTGTGTTTGTGGTGTATGCATGCATAGGCACCTTGCACGTTTGCCTGGAGGTGGGGTGTGCTAACCTGTGGTGGCTGCCAGGTGGGAAGCTGAGTGTCCGATTCCAACCCGCTTCCACCCTTTCCTTTATCAGCAGGAGTCTCTTACTGATAACTGAGATTGTTCTTTTTCAGCACTTCCAGGCCTCTTTTTCCTATACAGGTGTGGGTGGTCACACAAGTTGTCAGATGAGGGTTATGGACATTTAATTCAAGTACACTCAGGCCCCCTTAGAGTGTGTGTATTGGTACGCTAGGGTCTGCTGCCACTACAGACACAGTGAAGACACATGTACTGCTTTGTGCATCTGGTTTTACATGGGTATTGGGGAATTGAACCATGGCCAGCAAGCTTTGCAAGTAAGCAAGTGTCTTTAACCACTGAGCCATGTGCTTTCATTTTTTGTTTGGCTGATTTAAAATATGGAAAAACTGTGAAGATGGAGGCAGCTAAGTGAATGCTATTGGTTCTGTATATTTTTGGTGAAAAAAAAACCACTGTATTATAAATAATTTGGTCTTCAAATTTTAATAAATTTCTTCATAAATAAAATAGAAGGGAGTGAGTCCACAAATTTTAGAAATGAAGCTCTTTCCTGGAAATAATATTCTCATTTAAAAACTGAGTAATGTAAATTATTTTTAAAAAAAAATATTTAATTTTTATTTGGAGAGAGAGAAAGAGAGAGAGAGAGAGAGAGAGAGAGAGAGAGAGAGAGAGAGAGAGAGGGAGAGAGAGAGAGAGAGAGAGAGAGAGAGAGAGCATAACAGGGCCTCCAGCCACTGCAAACAAACACCAGATGCATAAACCTCTTTGAACATCTGGCTTTAGGTGGGTACTGGGGAATCAAACCAGGGTTATTAGGCTTTGCAGCAAGTCCCTTCACTACTGAGCCATCTTTTCAGTCCCTAGTAATGTAACTTTTTTTTTTTGTTGTTTGTTTGTTTTTCAAGGTAGGGTTTCACTCTAGCCCAGGCTGACCTGGAATTCACTCCTGAGTCTCAGGGTGGCCTTGAACTCACAGTGATCCTCCTACCTCTGCCTCCTGAGTAAAGCTGTGCCACCACACCTGGCCCTAGTAATATAAACTCTTGAGCTTTCTGTTGATTGTCTTTGTTTAATGGGAGTCATACTTTATTATGTAGAGGGAAAGGACTAAGAAAAAAGAATATGTAAAAATTTATGAAGGCTTTTTGAAGGACTTAACGGTTTGCTAGGCAACCTCTCCTCTCATTACTCAAGGTGTAACCTTAGACAGACTTATGGCAAAGTGACTAGGATGAGACCACCAGGAATGTGCAAGGCAGAGCCAGCCTGGAGGGAAAGGAAACACCCTGTGGATCCTTATACTACCTTTTGAGATCAGCACCGGTTCTTGCAAAGACGGTAGCTCATATTTGCCTATTGTTCTGTTCCCAACACGGATGCCATATTAATATTGGGACCCCTAGAGATGAACTCTACTTGATTTAACAAAAGTCATTTTATATAAAGAAAATAGGACAGATGTATTCTGGGCTTTCAAATTCATAGAAAATCAGCCAAAGATTCTGCAGAAAACAAGAGAATCTAATTTTTCTTTTTCTTTTTTTCAGGGGGAGGGTGGGTAGTTGTTTGAATTTCCATGCATTTTATAAAAGTCTTTATTCCACCATTTCTTTAATAAAATCATCTACACTCAGAAATGGAAAAAATGAGGAAATTTAGCTAAGTGACATATATATATATAATTTTCAGTATTTTAACCTTCCCATATATAATATCTTAAGAACCTCTCTGTTTGGTATTGAAAGGGGTAGATTTCACCATTCACAAGCCCTTCTGATTTGCTTCAAATGCATTCAGTATTTATGCTAACAAAACCCTGAAATGTGAAGAAATCTAACTCTCAAATCAAGCAACTGTGACCCACATCTCTGCATCATATTCAGGTGTAAGCTACTATGATCTTCCTGAAACTGTGTATTTAATTATTGGATTTTCATCAGTTGAACAAAAAGGATGAGCTCAGTTTTAAAATCAATTTCAGGGAAAACAAAGCAAAATAATAACCATTCTTGCCTGACTCCAATATTTTGGTATAATATAAAAATAACCTTAATTTGTAGGTAAGCTTATGAAAATATATTTCAATTTCTTCCTCAAGGTCATCCATGAATACATGGCTTCTCTAAGGTAAAATTAATTTCATCTAATACAATGTAGGGAAACATGAAGATGAAAGCTAAATGGTTATTTTATTATTTAAAATTATTATCACAACATTTTAATGACCAATAATATTATGTTTATGAAATATGATGATATACCTAAGGGTTCAGTGTGTTTACCCATAGCAGGCAGGGAGGTATGGGGTCAAATTCTGATTCTATCTGGATGGTTCCTCATTATTAAAATAAGTGTGTCTGTTATAAATAAGGGTTAACTTAAAACTGAGATAAGATAAAGCAAATGTGAACTAAATGGATTTTTCAGACTCAAAGTCAATCCTCAATACAAATTAGTCATTAATATTAGTGTGTTCAAGTGTTAATTGATATATCATTGGAATGTATTCTTAATTTAAACAATAGGTAGATTGATTCAGAAAAACAATGAGCCAGATCTAATACTAAGTGGGATTGACCTTTTAAAACACCACACTTTAAGTCTTTTCCTTATATATTGGATATTTTGTTTATTTATTTATTTATTTGATTTAAAGTCTCACCCTGTAGACCTGAAACTCAAAAGATAGCTGAGGCTGGCTTTGAACTCATGGCAGTCTTTTGTCCTCAGTTTTTCAAGTACTAACATTACCAACATGAACCACCATGTCTGGCTTTCATTATGCATTTAGCAAACCGTGAGAAAATATATGAATCTATTAGAATCTCAAAGCATATTGAGATTTTAAGAAAAATTGGGCACTATATTAAGTCACTTAAGAACTGTTAGATTTAGATTTAGCAAAAGCAAAATCTACATAGAGTGAGTGTTTTCAATAATTTGGATTCAAATTAAAATGTATAAAAATTAGGTTCGAGATTATCATATACAAAGTATATTCTTGATTTTAAATTATTTATATGTATTTGAATATAATTTTGGGATCTCACTATGCATGACTATCTTTCTCTAAGTACATTTTTCGAAGTTTTGGACATGTAGTGATGAAAAGAGGTGTGTCATTAACAATTTGTCTACTCCTCTTCTTCAGTCCTCATTTAAATGTGTCTTAGATGAAGCCACTTGGCTGAAATCCAAATACTCTTGGATGCATCCAAGAAAATAAAAACTTAGAGCATCACTTGCAAAATGCAGAAAATGAATATTTTTCCAGGCATTTGGTCATAGATGCTCTTTACTCCATGATGAACACCTATGGTTGCTATAAGTTTGGGAATAACCTGCACCAGTGCACCTATACTGGACCTCGTGTTCAGGATCCGTTGTGTGAGAGCAAAACTATTAGTCATGAGCTTGGGCTGCTTCTCCACTGACATAATTGCTCACAACGTAGGTCTGGAACATAGTCTTTTTCCACCATCCATACCACCCCAAGAAGACATCATGGTAGACAAAGCTCGAGGCCTGCTCACATTGTGCTTAACCAATTGATACACTTGCTTGCCTGACACATGTCTGTCTACTTTCCACTATCCAACCAGAATTTTGTAATGCAGTTTTCTGAAGAAGCATTTTAAAAATGTTTGCTCTGTGCAGAAAGAATTTCTAGCTATCTGTATTTTATTGTTAAAAATATCTCTAGCCTAGCATTCAAAGCCCATCCCACATAGAACATCTTTCTACTGCTCTTCTCTACTTTCCCACTCATCAAAGCTTCTCCATACAGGAAACATACCATATCTTGAACACAGAAGGCTTTGTGCTGTTTTTATGGTTGCTTGCAATAGATTTCTGAATGAGCACATTCCTGCCTGGACTTTAGTACACCACATTAATACTTGAAAGATAAAATGCCAATCCAATACCTCAGTTTCACAGTGGAAAAGACTATTTTTTTTTTTATCCTGTCATGTCATATTCCATTCGAAGGTGTTCTGCATCTTTCCTGAGTCACTTTACATAGACTATAGCCAGTTATATCCTTGCAGCCTTTTGCAAGGAACCTGATAATATAACTAAATATAAATAATTTTAGTACTTTTTGAGAAATACTAGTGCATCTTAATTTTGTTTTCATTCATTGTTAAACTTTATACTATGATTGTACCCCACAATTAATTTTTTGAGCATACATTCCAGCATATATATGAATATATATGTATATATTCATTTATAAATTATCTGTGTTGTCTGCTTAATTGTAGTAATTATAAATGTACATAGACATATTTTAAAAAGATAAATATGAATATGACAGAAATTTATATTATTTATTTTCAGTGAGGTATATAAGATGTCTAAGTATTTTTTTAGGGGGTTTCGAGGCAGGGTGTCACTCTAGCTCAGGCTGATCTGGAATTCACTATGTAGTCGCATGGTGGCCTCAAACTCATGGTGATCCTCCTACCTCTGTTTCTTGAGTGCTGGTATTAAAGGCATGCAACACCATGCCTGGCCTAGGATGTTTAATTTTGGGGACCACTTTTAGTCTTTATCATTATAAAAAAATATTGCAACACTTTTCAAGGTCTTAATCAGCTTATAAGTTAAGCACAAAGTTTCTGAAAATAATTAAATTAAACATAAATTTGATAAATGCAAAAGGATTCATGATTTCATTTCTTGAGCCCACTACTGACCTTCATGTACCATGACTCATATATAACTGATATTTAAAATATATTTTATAAGACTTACAAATGAATAAAGTGGAGGTGTTTGACTAAATGTTTTTGCCTCAATTTGTTGCTTGACAAGAATTATAGTTAGTGCTTTTATAGTTATTTTCAAATAAAAAATGTGTTAAATATGCTTTGATTTCCTTCTCTAAATATTAGTAGACTTATATGAGGGCACCCAAGTAGATGAGCAAAGTGTCTCAATTCTTCCTCTATGCCCATCATGTTCAAGGAACTACTGGACATACTAATTAAACAATAGTGAGTAAGTGGTTGTTATAGCTACTTTTTATGAGAAGGGCCTTTCTGTAGGAAGAGACAGACAATAAACAAGTTGAATAAAATTCACTCTGATGTTTTCAGAGAATCTGCTAGAAAAGAAGTAAAACATTAAGACAACAGCACATTCTTTGGAAATTGTAAGTAAGAAATACATGACCAATGGGCTGGAGAGATGGCTTAGCGGTTAAGCGCTTGCCTGTGAAGCCTAAGGACCCTGGTTCCAGGCTCGGTTCCCCAGGTCCCATGTTAGCCAGATGCACAAGGGGACGCACGCGTCTGGAGTTCGTTTGCAGTGGCTGGAAGCCCTGGCACGCCCATTCTCTCTCTCTCCCTCTATCTGTCTTTCTCTCTATGTCTGTCACTCTCAAATAAATAAAATAAAAAAAAAAAGAAATACATGACCAAATATAAAGTGTAGACAAAAAAAAAAAAATCTTTTTGGCATTAGGGGTATTTGAGCCAACCCTGAATGAGGAAAGAGAAGCACCCTTGTCAGTAGCAAGGGAAAGAGGATACTTCGAGAAGAAAGAGTTAAGGAAGTGGGCATTGTTTCAAAGCATGTAAGGAATATGAAAAATATGATATCCCAGTGCCTAGCAAGCAGGAGATTATTTCTACAGGTATTTCAGCATCAGAAAAATAAGGGTCAGACACTACTTTTAACTTTTGTAGTTACCTATTAATAAAATCTTTTTATTTGTTTGTTTGTTTATTTATTTATTTATTTATTTATTTATTTATTTATTTATTTATTTAAGAGTGCAAGAGAGAGAGAGAGAGAGAGAGAGAGAGAGAGAGAGAGAATGGGTGTGCCACGGCCTCCAGTCACCGCAAACAAAATCCAGATGTATGTGCCACCTTATGCATCTGGCTAATGTGGGTCCTGGGGAAATTGAAACGAGGTTCTTTGGCTTTACATGCAAGCGCCTTGACTGCTAAACCATCTCTGCAGCCTAATACAATCTTTAAAAATTTTTTTTTATTTGACAGAGAAAGTGAGAGAGAGGGAGAAAATGGGCATGCCAGGGCCTACAGCCACTGCAAATGAACTCCAGATCCGTGCATCCTCTTGTGCATCTGGATAATGTGGGTCCTTGGGAATTGAACCCAGGTCCTTTGGGTTAGCAGGCAAACACTTTAACCACTAAGTCATCCTTCCAGCCCAATAAAATCTTTGTTTTATTACTTCTGCATATGAAATTAACATAAACTTAATTTGATAATGAAGCCGGGCAAGGTGGCATATGCCTTTAATCCTAGTACTTGGGAGGCAGAGATAGGAGGATCACCATGACTTGGAGGCCACCCTGAGACTACCCAGTGAATTCTAGAGAGACCCTACCTGGAAAAACCGAAAAAAGAAAAAAAAAATAGACATCCTACATACCTCAGTAAAAATAAGTAATTAAAACTTCTATCATATTCATGCTTATCCTTTTTTCAAAATATCTCTATGTACATTTATAATTACTACAATTAAGGAAAGAAAACAGTTTATAAGTGAATATATACATATATATATTCATATACATATATATATTATATATATATATATATATATATATATATATATATATATATACATATATATATATATATATATATATATATATAAGCTGGGATGCATGCCCCAAATTTTAACTGTGGGTTACAAAAAATCAATTTGATAATAAAACAGAATCAGAAAAATAACTATATCATGAGGTTAAATTCCTTGTGGTAAAGGTTGATGAACTGTAACTATTAGGAGGAACTTGAGTAAGTTAGCCACAGTCAACTAGAAAGCCATGTTTAGAATTTCTAGTTGGGTGCCTTGTAACTGACATGTCCCTGGTAAATCTCCACTTGAGTGATTATCAGAGACAGCTGTTGCTGTGGGTCATGAGTTTCTGACTGAATGCCTGCGTCCAAGATGAATGTCGTTTCTTTGTGATGACCCAACATCCTCACTTCGAGCCGTGGCTGCGGAGCTGTAGCACGGCTCTCGGCAGTCCACGCTTCCTGTCCTGCGTTCTCAGCAGCCTGGCCTCCCAAGAGCCTACGGTAAGTGCCTTGAATTTTTAGATTTGTCTGCTGGTGGCCACTGCACACTACAGCCTCAGGTGTTAATGTGGACAATAATAAAATAGCTTATTTTAAGGGCTTATAAGAAATATAATTCTGGGGGGTGGAGAGATGGCTTAGAGGTTAAGCGCTTGCCTGAGAAGCCTAAGGACTCTGGTTGGAGGATTGATTCCCCAGGACCCACGTTAGCCAGATGCACAAGGGGGTGCATGCAGCTGGAGTTCATTTGCAGTGGCTGGAGGCCTTGGCACGCCCATTGTCTCTCTCTCTCTCTCTCTCTCTCTCCCCCTCTTATGAAAATATACAAAACAAATACAATATTTATAATATATTTATAATTTTCATATATATTTATAATATATGTATTATAAATATACATTTGTATATTTATGTATATATTATGTATATTTATAATATATAAGAATAAACAAAAAATTTAAAAAGAGAAATATAATTTTGGTATATCATTACATGAACATCAATCAAACAGTTGTACAATTCTGAGTTACTTTTTTTATTTTTACCCATGAAGAAATTGTACCTTAAGGTGGTTATCTTGTATGCAGGGTAAAACCACCGAGTGTGTCAAAGAGAAGTCTCTGTTTCTGTTGCCCTAATTGTGGCCTATGTTTTGAAATTCCTTTTTATTATTTTATTTACTTACTTACTTTGAGAGAGAGAGAGAGAGAGAGGCAGATAGAAAGAATGGGCACACGAGGGCCTCCAGCCACTGCAAATGAACTCCAGAGGCATGTGTCACCTTGTGCATCTGGCTTATGTTGGTGCTGTATAATCAAACTAATTCCATAGGCTTCACAGGGAAGTGTGCTCACCACTAAGCCCATACTTTGGTGTTTGATCCTCCTAAGCCTATCCAAGTTGCTTTGGTGTTCAAGACAGAGAGATGGCTACAAGTTTTATGTGTTCTTGCAGCTCATATGACATTGAATATGAATATGGCATTGGAAGGGGAAATCTAAGGAAGATGCAGAAAAGACATTTTCTCCTTTACTTCATATCTTACAGATCATGAGCAACTTGCTAACCATTCTATCTGAAGCAAAATCTCCAAGTTAAAAGGTAATATGTTTCCCAATATAATGATTTATTTGGCCCCAGGAGTATCATGAACAGTTGACATTAACAATTCTGTACAGACGTTTCCATAAGGGAGTGTTTCTCTCAGTCATCTTCATCACCATCACCAGCACCTTCACTACAGTTGCTGCCCTGGTGCTGCATCCGAGGCCTTCACCAAGGTCAGTAAGTGACCATGCCTCTGATTCAGAAACTTTCAAACTGTTTTCTTTTCTTTCTTTCTTTCTTTTTTTTTTTAAGCCTAGAAACCAACACAGCTGTAATTGCTCGCCTGCCAGAGAATTGTTTTAGTATGAGCATCTTAATAACCAAATCATAGTCATCAAGCTATTTCCCTCCGTAAAGACACTCTATTGAATTTGGTTTGTCTGAATGTCAGCGGAAATGTTCATGTGAAGGCAGTGTTTATTGTGACTGACAAAGCACTTTTAACTGGTAAGTATATTGTCTAAAATGTTTACAAAGAAATTGCAAAGAAAAATATATTATAATTTGTGATAAACATGCATTGCAGACTCAGATTCTTTTTGACCTCAACAACTATATCCACATTTCTGTGTTAATTTTATAAAAATGCGACATAATTTTTGGTAATACATCTCAGGAGGATCAGGATGGAAGCTTCATGAGGAAGTTATGCTTTGACTGAAGTGATCATATATGAAGAAAGAGAAAGAAGTATTTAGGACAGCAAGAAGGTGATAGTGGATGGTGACAGGGAAGGAAGAACTGAATAGCATATGCAATGCCTGTGGGTATCTTAAAGCAAGATTCACATGAAGAATACGAAAAGGATAGACAAGGATTAGGCTCTCAATGTCAAGCTCCCATTCGTCTTTGGCTAAAAGAGGGGCCACATCCATCAAACACTCCCTAAATTAATAACACTTATCCAATGTAACATATGCTGACTTCACTCTCCATTGGAGAATCTGTTTTTCTTTTCAGAGGATAGTGAAACCCAAGGAAATAAACCACCCCTTGCTTCTCAGTCACGGCCCAGGTGAAACCACAAAGGAACTGGGGAGATGAGCAGCAGAGCTCCTTCCATGGAGAGAATGACAATCGGTGCCAGCATGAAAGAGACAGATGCTGAGGACACTCAACACATACCAAAGCAAAGATCCAGAGGTTCCTAAAAGCTCATCACTGAAGTAGACTTAAGACTCACCCTCCAAGGGTCAGGGCATTTTGCCACAGGTTGTGATGTCATACCCACAGGCATTGCCTCCCCCCAATAAGTTGCTGCTCCCACAATATAACCCACAACCCCATGGGGAATAAGCAGCAATCCCACTGAGGAGGGACCCTTGTGGAATGGGGGCAGGGAGAAGGGAAAAAATGGTACCAACACATCCATACTAAGTATGTACTTAATTTAAAAAAGAAAAAGTGAGAAAACAAAAGAACAGAAAGAGGGCAGTGTAGGGCAGTAGAGAAGATCTGCCATGAAGTCTTCTAATCTGAACAATGAAAAGTGATTTATATTTCTTCTGGATATTCTCCTAAAAATGCTTATGTTCTTACCTTGTGGGCTGGAGATTGCTTAGTGGTTAAGGCGCTTGCTTGCAAAGCCTAATGACCCAGGTTCAATTCCCCAGTGCTCACATGAAGCCTGATGCACAAAGTTGTATGTGAATCTAGAGTTTGTTTGCTGCAATTGGAGGCTCTGGTGAGCCCATTCTCTTACTCTCTCTCCTATCTCTCTTTCTATGCTGTTAAATAAATAAAAATATTTGAAAAGTTCTTTCCTTAGTAAAATATTTCTGGAAATAATTTTATCCACTATGGACATGAATGACAACAGCTTGTAGCATGTGATAATGAGAATGGTATCCTGTATTCAAAAAGAACTATGCCTATTGCCTGATCTTAGGAAATAATGCTAAATCAAAAATACAAATCGTGGGCTGGAGAGATGGCTTAGTGGTTAAGTGCTTTCCTGTGAAGCCTAAGGATCCTGGTTCAAGGCTTCATTCCCCAGGACCCACGCCAGGTGGCTGGAGGCCCTGAGGTGTCCAGTCTCTCTCTTTCTCTCTGCCTATTTCTCCCTCTGTCTATCACTGTCAAATAAATAAATAAAAATAAACAAAAGAAATTTTAAAAATACAAATCTTGAAAACATATATAAGAATATCCAACCTCTTATTAATGAGTTTCAAAATATTTATTATTAATTTTATTTTTAACAAAAGAAATTATGAATAATTTCTACAACAAACAGCCATAAAAATATAAACATCTTGCTCAAAAATTTAAGTTCTTCCCTTGAAATATTTAGTCTCTTTAATCTCAAAGCTTTCTTAAACTTCATGCTATATATAAGAATATAAACATTTTTATAAAATATGAATTATTCAGATTATTTTTACATGAATAAAAACAGTTCTGATCAATTTCCTGATTAATAAAGCTATTGTAGATTCTTAACACTAATATTTTCTTTATTGTCACTGCAATATGTCATAAGTGTCTGGAAAATTTATTAACAAAAAATCCTTTTGATCTTCTAATATTTATCATCAGAACTCCCAATCAACTTACACTTAAAAGGCCCAATGTTCTTTTATTCTTCTATTGAATTTTATCATTAGCCATATTTATAGGCTCTTCATAACTTAATAATTTTCTATAACTTTCATTATTTCAGTTAAAACATTTTAAAGTTGAGTAGTTCAACCCTTTAAACATTATTGATTTCATCTGCCTTTTCAGGTTATTTATGGGCCCACTTTCTCTCTAGTGTTTCTTTTTTGCCTGAAAAAAACCATGATAGCACCTTTGATTCCACTTACCCCTTTTAGCTACCATTAATTCACTCAGTTTTATTTTCTTTCTTGCCCTCTCTGGCCTTCAGATCTTAAAATTTTTATATTCAATATACTATGTACTCTTCTTTTATTCTTCCTGCTCCATTTCCATAATGTGTCCATTTTACGTTCCTAATTCTTGATTGATCTTTCATGACATATCTTTAAGGTGACTAAATTTTCACTTATTTCTAACCTAAAAGGATTCATATAAGCACATCCTAAAATTTATCCTGTTCAGAAACCCCAGTTCTATTACTCCTGTTTTACTGCTTTAGATCTTGATATTTATTTTCATATTTCATTTTCATTTGAAAAATGTGTCTATAAATACTGTATGTTAGGTAAACTATTTGGGTATGATTTTGTATCAGTTAGATACATAATTATGCCTGGAAAACACATAGGAATTTCCAGATCTTTTAATAATGTTTACATCCTGTTCATAAGTTTCTAGGCAATTAACTCCAAATGAAATATCTTTGTCTTTTGCCTGTTTCATTAACTTTTAGTAGTTCATGTTCTTAAGTAAATATTTGCTTAAAACTGTATAACTACCTGAATTGACAAGATGCTCTTAGGCATTTATGTTTTGGCAGTCTAATTCGTTGAAGTTGGTGTAATTTCTTTTGTTAACTAACTGCTGTAACAAATAGGCTCCCAATGTACATTGTTCAAACACAATAATAGGGCACTAAGAAAGAGCCACATATGAGAGAGGCACAAATTAGTAGAAAAAACTTCTTCCACGAAGACTTTTGAGAACCTGGGCTCATGAAAACTCTACCATCTTCAACATGTGGTTCCAAAGTTATGTTAGGCATGAGATCCATTTTTTTTTTTTTTCCCAGTGAGTGAGCAAAACATTATTCAGGGGAATATACCTTGGAGTTAGTGAACATTGCCACTACATATGTTACACTTATAATAACAGCCACTCTACAACTAACTACAAGAGACGCTGACGAATTTGCTCTGATCTCTGTATAGGATGAAGAGAATTGCCTAGACTTTGGCAAGCAACTCAGCTCTCTTGCCTCATTAACAGAAAGAAATATATCGTTCTTAGTAGCATTAAAACTTAAAAATCAAAAGAAACAATAAAAATTAAAATCTGTCTTGTATGATGACTTTTTAAAGAAGTTATTAGATATAAGTATTATATAGGATCACTTCCTATGATTTGAAAGGGAATTTTATATCAAAATTGAATGTTAAATATGAATGTTAACATTTTATGTAGTAATTAGAAGGGAGTAATTATTTGTCTCACTACATAGCACCATGTGTGGTATATATATTTTATACTATACAATACAATTTAAGAGGTATAAAAACAAAATAGTCAGGCCTGGTGTGGCATATGTCTTTAATCCCAGCACTCAGGAAGCAGAGGTAGGAGGATTACCATGAGTTAGAGGGCACCCTGAGACTACATAATGAATTCCAGGTCAGCCTGGGCTAGAGCAAAATCCTACCTGGAAAAAACAAAAACAAAAACAAAAGAAAAAGAAAGAAGAAGAATATGTAAATGAAATCCTGTAGATTATTTTCGTGTCTCCCACATATGTTGCTGATTTAGCACAACGAATTTCTAGTGCACAGTCTTGAACTGTGGACATAGTAAATCCCTTTAAAAAGTTCAGAAAGTACAGTCTCCTGAAATCTATTTTCTATGAAATGATAGCAGAGCACAATGTTGAAAGTAGGGAAGCCAGTCAGCATTAGATAAAGAAAATAGAGAGGAAGTGATGTAACAAAGACTGTGAGTAACTGGTCTTCCATAAGGGAAAGGAATTCCTCATTGTCTTCACTGGCAGGCTGAACCAAGAGCAGAGATTTCTTCTTAGTGTATGTTCATAACAATGGGAAATGCATACGTCTCATTTTTTTTTAAATTTTTATTTATTTATTTATTTGAGAGCGTCAGACACAGAGAGAAAGACAGATAGAGGGAGAGAGAGAGAATGGGCGCGCCAGGGCTTCCAGCCTCTGCAAACAAACTCCAGACACGTGCACCCCCTTGTGCATCTGGCTAACGTGGGACCTGGGGAACCGAGCCTCGAACCGGGGTCCTTAGGCTTCACAGGCAAGCACTTAACCGCTAAACCATCTCTCCAGCCCCGTACGTCTCATTTTTAATTATGCCTTTCTATTCCATAACTTCAAAGATAATTGTGAGGATGAGTGAAATAAAAAGTGTGATGTTCCTTGAGCAACTTATGATCAAACAATTAAAATTTAACAACTTTGAGGTCATTATTAGTAAGATCACTATCACTGTTTAAGGATCCCAGTGGGCCCAGTATCAGTTTTTTATTTCTATTATGCTTGGATGATTAGATGGTTAAATGAAACTGCCTGGAAATATTAATATCTAAGAAAATATTAGAATTTTCTATATTATTTCTGGTATAATGTGTTTGCCAAGTCAGAATTTGCTTATCTGTTTTATATATTATTGAGCATTAAAGCCCCCCAAATGGAATGTTCCTTTACCACAATCACAATATTTTATTTTATTTATTTATTTGAGGGAGAGAAAGGAGAGAAAGAGAAAGAATATGGATGCTCCAGGGCCTCTAACCATTGCAAACTCCAGATACATGTACCACCATGTGCATCTGGCTTATGTGTGTACTGAGGAATTGAACCTGAATCCTGGGGCTTCACAGGTAAGCATGTTTACTGCTAAACCATCTCTCCAGCCTGTTCCTTTACTTTATTTTTAAATTTAATTTAGTTTATTTATTTGCAAGCAGAGAGAGATAAAGAGGAGCTAGGGAGAAAATGGGCATGCAAGGGCCTCTAGCCACTGCAAAGGAATTCCAGATGCATGAGCCCCTTTGTGCAAGTGGTTTAAGTGGGTACTGGGGAATTGAACCTGCATCCTTTGGCTTCACAGGCAAGCCTTAACCACTAAGCAATCCAGCCATCCCCATATTCCTTTACTTTTTAATAGAGCAGTTCCAGAAATCTATGAACTCTGTGACATCTGAAGATGATAAACGTACACTTTATGCAGCCTACTTGAGTATGAGTGCATATAGATTTCCTAACCATGCAGCTTAAGAGCTCCAATCTGTCCTTCCACTTGGCTTCAAGACAAGATGTTCTGGTGAGAGTGACTAAACTAGAATAAATAGAGATGCCATAACATTGTTGTTTTTTGTTTAAGTCAAGGTTGTTCTCCCATATTTATCACAAAAAGTCTCTTGTTTTCAAAAAATAAATTGTTCTACTTTTTTAATAGAAAAAAGTTAATGACTAAAATAAAACAGGAAGTAAAAGCACTATTAATATTCAACCAATCAGGACCCAGATTACAGTTTTATGAAGACAACTAATGGCTCTTTTTTTCTGGCTTTTTTTTTTTTTTTTGGTAAAGAACTTACTGCCATCTGATATGTTCTCTACTTTGCTGATTTGATGAACAGATTTCATGGAATTTTGGGATGTAATATGTTAGCCATTCACCACATGGAACTCCAATATAATATGGTAGCCATTAGCCTCATGTGGCTATTTAATTCAGTTAGAATGTGAAGTTTAGCTCTTTAATCACCTGAAAATACATAGTGCTCATGTGATGCTCACAGTCACTAATTTGAACAGGACAGAAAGCTTTATTGAACAGAGACTTTGTTAATAGTGTTTTGTACCCTATTCAATTTATATCATTATGTATTAAACTTATAATACAAACTATTCAAAAAAGAAGAACCATTAGGTTTATTGTTCAAATTTTTTCCATGTAGTTTTTAGCTAGCTCTGAAACAACTGCAAACCAATTGTGTAAAGGTATTAAGAAAGCGATTCCCAAACTTTTTTTCATCAATGAAGAATCATTAGTTATCTCTCTGACCTCAGCAGGTAAGTACTGTTTGTATACTTGGACATGAGATTGAACTTCTATGATGAGATTAAAATGTGATAGTGTGGGTCTGAAGAGATTGCTCAGTGGTTAAGGCACTTGCCTGCAAAACTTAATGACCCAGGTTTGATTCCCCAGTACCCATGTAAATCCAGGTGCACAAAGTGGCACATGCATTTGGAGACTGTTTGCAGTCGCTAGAGGCTCTAGAAGACCCATTCATTTCCTTCCCTTCCCTTCCCTTCCCTTCCCTTCCCTTCCCTTCCCTTCCCTTCCCTTCCCTTCCCTTCCCTTCCCTTCCCTTCCCTTCCCTTCCCTTCCCTTCCCTTCCCTTCCCTTCCCTTCCCTTCCCTTCCCTTCCCTTCCCTTCCCTTCCCTTCCCTTCCCTTCCCTTCCCTCCCCTCCCCTCCCCTCCCCTCCCCTCCCCTCCCCTCCCCTCCCCTCCCCTCCCCTCCCCTCCCTTTCCTTTCCCTCCCCTTCCCTCCCCCCCCCTCCCCTCCCCTCCCCTCCCCTCCCCTCCCCTCCCCTCCCCTCCCCTCCCCTCCCCTCCCCTCCCCTCCCCTCCCCTCCCCTCCTCTTCTCTCCTCTTCTCTTCTTTCTCTCTCACTCTCTCCCTCTCTCCCTCCCTCTCTCTCTCTCTCTCTCTTTGTATCTCTTCTCTATTTGCAAATAAATAAATAAAATTTAAAATTTGCTGCTATGTATTGGGAGTAAAAAAGACAATTTTTATATATACTGTGCAAGTTTCCGCATGCATGTGTGTTAGGTATACATGAGTGCCTAGGTGCATTTGCATGTGGAAACCAGAGAAAAATCTTGGGTGATGTTCCTCACAAACACCTTCCACTATTTTGAGACAGGGTCTCTTCTTAACCTGGAGCTAGCCAATTAGGTTAAATGGCTGGCCAGTGAGTTCTAGAGTCTTGCCTGTCTCTTCTTCTCACGCACTATGATTGCAAGTGTGCATGCCTGGTACTTTTAGATGAGTTCCTCATATCAATGTCAAATCTTCAACTGTGTGAAATACTGCCATGTGTTCAAGGCCAACTTGGTCTACAAAATGAGACCATGTCTCAAAAAAAATCGTTAACAAATAAAGAAATATGTGCATATATACATATACACATATATATCAAAAATAATAACTTTTCCCAATCCTCTATCTACACAAATTCCACTTCTGATTTAGGTTTTTAGTCATATTGAAAATTCAACTGACAAAATTTGGATTTAGCTTTGATTTCAACCTATTATAAATTTTTAGTATAATTAAGTAGGAACTTAGAAATGACCTAACAGCTGTCTATTAATTTCAACCAAATTGTAGTACTTTCTTGTGGCTTGAAGCCATCTTTTTCTAATCCTCAATGTCCTGGTTTTGTAAGACTATTTTTTTTATTTTTTGTTTATTTTTATTTATTTGTTTGAGAGCAGCAGACAGACAGAGAGAAAGAGGCAGAGAGAGTATGGATGCACTAGGGTCTCCAGCCACTGCAAGTGAACTCCAGATGCATGCACCACCTTGTGTTTCTGGCTTACATAGGTATTGGGAATTGAGCCTGGAACTGGGGTCCTTAGGCTTCACAGGCAAGTGCTTAACCGCTAAACCATCTCTCCAACCCTTGCAAGACTATTTTTGATACTCTGTAAAATATGCTCAAATAGCCAGGTGTGGTGGTGCATGCCTTTAATCCCAGAACTCGGGAAGCAGAGTAGGAGGATTGCCATGTGTTTGAGGCCACCCTGAGACTCCATAGTGAATTCCAGGTCAGCCTGGGCTAGAGTGAAACCCAACCTCGAAAAAACAAAAATAAATAAATAAATAACACACACACACACACACACACACACACACACACACACAAATATATATGCCCAAATAAAACCTGTCTCTCAAGTTGAAACTTAAAGTCATGCACTAACGCCCTAACTCTGCTTCTGTCTTCGAAAAAGTTTACAAGACTATTCCTTCCTAGAAAAATGAAATCTACAAGGCATGCACTCCACACTGTTTGTAACACACAGCAAGGGTGTATTTAATCAACTAAGAAAAGTGGTTTCTACATTTACTCTCAACTTATCAAACCTGATGAATAAAAGTGACCTGACCCAACCCTATTCATGTGTCCATAATGTTACTAAATTGCAGAGAGGAATCAGTGATTCAGTTTCTCCTCCCATGTGACATACATGCTGTGTTGCAAATCTTCTTGATGTCCACACTTATGATTATCCATTGATGCATTCATTCCCTTCTTGTACAAAAGTGTTTCTTGTATACCTGCTATGTTACTGGATTCCTCTAAATATCTGGGATGAAAAGATGAGCGTGCAGTATATGATCATAGAAAACCATCTAATGTTGATTACATTAAATAGATTGAATTTGACAATATATTAATAAAGATAAGCACAAATTATTTTAGAAGGTCAAAGAAAAGGTTCATAATCCATTCTGAAAATATCAGAGGAGAGTTCTTGCCTATGGATTCACAGTAGAAAACAAACATGAAGAAAACCAGTAGAAGGAAAGGAAGCTGCTTTGATACTTAGGATTAGAAAGAATATCCCAAGACATGTCATGAGAGCCAAAAGAGAATACTTCCTGTTAAAGAAGAGAAAAAAAATGTCAGAGTATGAGTAGATGGTGAATTCCTGTGTTGTGGGGGGGGGGCAATCATTCAATGTGCCTATGGTGTGTGTGTGTGTGTGTGTGTGTGTGTGTAGATCACAACTTACAGGAACAATTTCTAGACAGGAAAATGCTACAGGAAAGACATTGTGATATTCTATTGTGTAATTTTTCTAATTTGTCCCCATTCTGTTCCAAATAAAATTTCTGTTTTGACATCAACAGTTTTATTTTTTATTTAGTTCTGGGATTTATTTTTATTTATTTACTTGAGACAGAGAGAGTAGTGGTGGGGGGAGGAGAGTGAGAATGGGTGCACCAGGGTCTTTAGCCACTGCAAATGAACTCCAGGCGCATGTACCACCACGTGCATCTGTCTTACATGGGACCTGGAGAATTGAACTTGGGCCATTAGGCTTCACAGGCATGTGCCTTAATTGCTAAGCCATCTCTCCTGCCCTCAACAGGTTTGAACAAATTTTCCATACAAAACATACATTTTTAAAAGCATATCTTTCTTGTCTATGGTCACCAGTGACCTGCAGTTGTTCTGTGGTGACACCCTAAGGTAGCCAGGTGGAATATATGTTGACGGCTATATAGTTCCTTTATCACATAGGAACTTGCTAAGTTTTGAATGTTTCTATATCTCTAAAATTCATTTATTGAAATTCTAGTCCCCATAATGGTAGTACTAAGAAAGGAAGTGCTACTAGATCATGATATGTAGTCCTCATGAACTGGGTTTGCAGTTTTAAAGAAAAGGCCAAAAGGTCTCATTTGATGCTCCAACAACTAATGGTACAATGTAAAGTCCTCTATGAGTAGCAAGTCCTCACCACACAAAAAAATTCTGAGTGACTTGATTCTGGGCATCACAATGCCCTGAACTGTGAGGAATACATTTCTCTTATATGTAAGATATACTATAAATGGTATATTGTTATAGAAACAGAGAGAACCAATACAGTATTCATATTTATTAAGCTGAAGTGACTCAATCTATACCCAGAGGACACTATTACAGTAACTAATTCTTATGAAACTTAAAAATGACAGACTGCTGCTCTTGCAACTCACAAATAACATTGTATTGCTAAAGCTATTTCTGAGCTTCTTTCTTATATATATTTTTATTTATTTATTTGTAAACACACGGGGGAGTGGGAATGGCTGCACCAAGGGCTCTAGTCATTAAAAATGAATTCAAGATATATGCACCACTTTGTGTATCTGGCTTTATGTGTATACTGGGGCATTGAACTTGAGTCATTTGGGTTTTTCAGGCAAGTAATCGCCTTAACTGTTGAGCCATTTCTCCAGCCCCAAGCATCTTTCTATAAGAGCACGTCTGCCCATTCTACCACTTGTGTCTACAACCTGGCTTGGTGTTTATTTTTTCTTGGTACTAATTAAAATGACAATATGATAATAATATTTATTATATTAAATATGAATTTATTAAAAGGATGATATGCTTAATTAGTACACTTGAATTTCAATCCTTCATCTATATCTTTTGTGAAACTTTCTACCCTCTAATTTTCTCACTGTACCATATACCATTAATTTAATTTTACCATCTACTTGCTGTGAAGCTACATTGTACCAGGCACTGACTGAGATGATAGGGATAGAGTAGTGCCTGAGGATGACTGGGTAATGACAATCAAAGAGCTCAGTCAACTAAGGAAAGACAGACACTGACACAAAAGTTATAAACAGGGGGCTGGAGAGATGGCTTAGCGGTTAAGCGCTTGCCTGTGAAGCCTAAGGACCCCAGTTTGAGGCTCGATTCCCCAGGATCCACGTTAGCCAGCTTGCACAAGGGGGCACACGCGTCTGGAGTTCCTTTGCAGTGGCTGGAAGCCCTGGCACACCCATTCTCTCCCCGTCTTTCTCTCTCTGTCTGTCGCTTTCAAGTAAACAAAAAATAAAATTAAAAAAAAGTTAACAATAGGGTGAATGCTGAAGAAAACACACAAAAAAACCTCACAAAAATAATCATATTCTGTGTTCTGTCAATGGGCCTCCCTTATAATCGTTAGGATGAAATAATCTACAAATTATCGCCACTGGAGAAATAAGTGGATTGAATAAGGATTATTCTTTTCCCATCCATGTGTAATCAAGCACTTTGTCACCTCCTAGTATAATCTGTAAATAAACAATTATTATTCTTCAGTGAAGTAAGGAGTTGGTGGCAGAATGACTGCGTGCTGTTTCCCTTCCCCAGAAATTCTTGCTGCAAAAGGTGTCATTTGAGTTAAAAAGCATATTTTGTAGCTGATTTACAATTACTTTTTTGTTGCTGTGCGCAAATACCAACCAGAAACTCTTGGAGGGGGGAGGTTATTTGGGTTTATAGTTCCAGATGGTAGTCCATCTTGGTAGGGAAGGCATGGCAGGGGCAAGGAGCTGTTCACATCAGCAAGCAGGAAGCACAGGAAGAGCAGAAGGTCAGGACAAGGAATCAATCCCCAAGGCCCGCCCTCAGTGACCCACCTCCTCCAGCCTGATCCCACCTCCTAATGGTTCCATATCCTCCCCCCTTCCCCAACGGCATCATCAGCTGGAGACTGATTATTCAAACATATCTACATATGGGGATGTTTTACTTTCAAACCACAACTGTATTCTAGTACAGAAAAAATAGAGACTGCAAAGGATTATCGTGAGATGCATGATAGCATGGTCTGTTAGAGCTGAGGACTGATTAAGGGGAAGGGGTACAGATTGCAGGATATGAGGTGGTGAAAGGTATAGCCAGAGCGCAAACAAGGGATCCTATGATTAAAATACTTTAAATGGCAAGCCAAGGAATTTGGTCCTATTTTCTGAACAATGCAAAGCAACTTCATGAATCTTGTTTAGTACTTAAGAATGCTTGGGTGATTATATGAATATTTTTCTTTGTGCATATGTTATGTTTTCATATCCTTTATATATTTAATTCAAGACAGTGGTTTTCATACCCATTTATGTACCTTCTTTATAAATAAGTAAACATTGGCATCAATGTTCCATTATATTTCTGATGGATATTTTATATTATTTGACCCTTGATATTTGTGTGATTTTTGTTATACAAATGAATTAACCTTGTTTTTAATATTTTTAGAACTTGTTTGGTTTTATGAAGAAGTTAATCAATTTGACAGATTTTTACAGTTCATAATTTATACTAAAATCTAAATCCTGGACTGGAGAAATGGCATAGCATTTAAGGCACTTGCCTGTGAAGCCTAGGGACCCAGGTTTGATTCACCAGTACCGAGGTAAGCCATATGCACAATGTGGTGCATGTATCTGGAATTTATTTGCAGTGACTAGAGAATGGCATGCCCATTCTCTCTTCTCTTCTCTTCTTTCTCTCTCTCTCTCTCTCTCTCTCTCTCTCTATATATATATATATATATATGCACACACACACACACACACACACACACATATATATATTCTACCTCATTCAACTGTTTCTTTGTTTCAAATACATATTTTTTTAAATCTAAATCCTTTAAGTGTATAAAACTTTGTTTACCAAGGGTATTGGATATCCATGAATTCTTTATAAACATTTTATTTATTTATTTATTTATTTATTTATTTGAGACAGAGAGAGAGAGAGAGAGAGAGAGAATGTATATGGATATGCCAGGGCCTCCAGCCACTGCAAACAAACTCTAGATACATGTGCCACCACAGCGGTATTATCATCATTCTCCTCAAGTAAGTTCCGTGATACACCCAAATTTGAGAACCAGTATTTGAAAGATGATTTTTAAGGCTCAGCAGTGAGTACCTGTTAAGAACACTGTTGCTATATCTAAAAGTGCTCAAAAAAAAAAAAAGAAAAAGAAAAAGAAGAAAACAAAAACAGGTAACCAACTCAAATTCTTCAGGCCAGATAGGCAATGCAGTGGAAGTGCAAATGTGCCCAGGTAGGAACAAAAGGAAATGTGCAGGAGACCACTCACTAAGTGGGAAGAGGCAATTTCACAGGCTATGGTTAACCTTTAGAAATAGAGGTTGGATGTTGTGAAATTTCAGTTTTTAAAATTTATTTTAACTTAAGATTCTTTTTCTAAAACCATGATTTATAAAAATATAACTAGCTTTTTTTTTTTTTTTTGGAGGTAGGGTCTCACTCTAGGCCAGGCTGACCTGGAATTCACTATGTAGTCTCAGGGTGGCCTTGAACTCACAGCCATCCTCCTATCTCTGCCACCTGAGTGCTGGGATCGAAGGCATGCACCACCACACCTGGATCTTCTACTGGTTTTTAAACGATGATAATCATTAAAATTTAAGCACAATATCTTTGTAGACTAGGCCGAAGCGATCAGCATATCTCACCCAGTGTACATGTCCTTTTGGATCATTGTTTGAGAAGAGACATCCCATTTTACAGGTAAGAATGCAAGAGGTCAAAAAAGAAGTTATGAATTTACTTGAGGTCATTTGGATGATTTGAACCTCACCAGTTATTCTTTCTCCCTTATTTCATTGCTTTGAGTATATTGTGATGTATCTAGAAGTTACAGAGAAATCACATTATGCCATTATATAATTATGTGCTTGAACTCCACTGAATTATTTTCCTCAAACCAATGACAGAACACATTCTGAAGCTGAGATATTTTACAGTCACTGCCACAACCTGGGGGCTGCTTTGAGTACCAGGACATAGGAGTGAAAATCCCAGAGTAGTTACCAATGAGCTGAAAGAGAAAATCAGAGGATAAGAATGGACACTTTCCAATTGAAATTACCATATTCTAATTCTGTTAGTTATCAGACTTAGTACACAGCAGCTTATCTGACAAGAAATTGTCCTTTTGGGCATGATTTAACCAAGAGATTTCTGATTTCCTCGTATGTGGTATCCAGATGGTCTTTTTTTGATCTATGTTGAGACCAGGAGGCATAAAGACCATTTCTAAAACAGAGACAATGAGAGTCAGTACAGGGTGGAAATGCACAAGACTGGCTAACATAATGTTCTCAATCAGATTATGTTTTGAAAGCTAATTCCCTGATACAGACATGAGCAATTGGTGAGGGAAAGGAAAGAGGACTATTTTGCAGTGATTTCACCAGTGATGCCTGCACATGTGGCTAGAATGATCCTGTGGTTATGAAGGTTCTCCATAAAATGTAGCAGAGCAAAGGGAGGACTAAGACAGAGAATAAAACAGAGGCCTGTGTTCCAATTGAGAAATACCTTTTCCTGTCAATTCAGAATTAGTTCTGCACTAAATTTTGGACCTCCCGCATGGGAATGACAAGATCAGAATATAAGAAGAAGAAAGCTGAAAAATAAAACACAAATTAAAAAAAAATTAGTTACAAAAATAAAAAAACAGAGAAAAAGCTGGTGGTATGCAATTCATGAAACATAGAAAATAGAAACTGCAGAGTGAATGCCTCAAATAAAAGTTCCTGAAAATGCTCTATTTAAGAAAACTTCATTTGACCAGCAGATGACAACATCTGCTCTTTGCATAGGATATTGCAGAGCCATTTATTACCATGTCCAACAAAAAGAAAGTACCTCAAAAGTCATTTTTCTCATTTGGAAGTACAATAACTTCATAAGTTAGCATCTGGAAAGGTTCCCAGTTTTCAGCAGTAAAATGATAACGCTAGACATATCATTTTAGAGTGGGATCTTCTGGAAGTTAATTCAGTTGACAAGGTCACATTTAGACTCTGTTTTATTTTTCCTTAAGTCTTGCACTCAAAAGAATTCCCAAATGGTATTATTCAAAGCATTGGAAGTTACTATAGACATTCATACCTCTGCTCATATTCAAGGGTCCTCTGAGATAAACTGTTAAAAAAATTATATAAAGTGCAATTTATGATCCAGATCAGGGGATTTATAGTGGTTTAAGGAAGAAAACAAAGTAGATATACTTACTTGTTGAAAGAGTGTGGGTTTAAGAGTGGGGGTCCTGGAGGGCATGTTTTTAGTTCATCACTATCCTTCATTTTCTGTGTGGCCACCAGCAATTTACTATAAGCCTCATTGTGTCTTCATGTATAGATAGTAGTATTTACCTCATAGTTGATCTCCACTTATACTTTGTAAACTCCTTAACACTTATCCATAGTAGGCCCTATGTAAGGATTACCCATTATCACTTTTGTCTTTAAGAAAAATGTGGTTTTACAGTGCAAGAGAAAAGACATTTTCAAGTATATAGTTTAGGGCTGAGAATGTGACTCAGTGTTAGAGCCCTTGACCAGCATAGTTAAGATCCTAGTGTTGAATTTCACCATTGCTATCCTCCCTCCAAAGAAAAAAATAAAGTATATTATCACAGACAAGATGTAACCTTAAAATCTTATGGGAGTATACTTGACTTGAGCTGTGTTTCCTTTAATGGAAAAAGAAAAATAACAGAGAACCAATGGAAAATAGATTAAAATGTTACATGTTTATTTTTTCTATGTTTAAAGCATATACCTACAGCTATCCTTGGGTTATACTTGTTTGACATTAGTTTTCAGAATTTCTTTCTCATTTTTAAACTGATAATATTTCTCATTATTTACTTTCTCATTGACATATCTTTCCTTACTACTACTGACTTGGTAACATTCTCAAAAGAATCATTCCCAATGGTTTGGTTGCCTAAGTGTTGAAATCAATAATGCAACAAGTATGTTATCCTATTCAGAGGTCAGCCACTGATTGCCCATGGGTTAAACTGGTCCAATAGATATTACTCGTTGTTTACAGTTTTCAATGCCCATTTCTTTACACTGGTCATGAATGTTCTGATGAAGAGTGTTGGCATGTCTTATTCATTCCAACTCTTTCTCCTTGAGTTACTAGCAAGATCTCACTTGATCTTGTAACTGGGCTACATCTTGTCTCCACTACATTGCTAGTCTTGTTTAGCAGGAAATATCAGGAACAGACAAGTTTCACTATATCAGCATGTGACTTTCTCAGTCAGGGATTCCAGAGATTCCACTCTGACCTCTTCTGGTGCCTAGGCGCATGGAGTTACTCTGTCCAGGCTTCTGGTCTAATGGTCTGGAAACCTAAATCTTTATTTCCCCACAGTAACAGTATAAACATGGATTATACAATTGCTTCTGAATTTTATCTCTATGCATCTTTCCTTTTTTCTCATTTCTTGTCCTATTCATGAAAAAACAAACTGTAGCTTCATAAAGTCCCAACTGAGAGATCATCAAGTCAGCCTCCATCCTGGCTACCAACACCAAACACCTGTGCATTTCTATTTGTTGTTCTGTTGCATCCCTCCATCACTGCAAGATGATTGAGTATGGAATGCCTTAAAAAAAAATAATGGTGCAAAGGTTCAGAACAGAAAGGCAACGAGGAGAAATGAACAGTGCAAACAAATCTGTTTTGGTTTTCTCCTTACCATTGAATATAAGACTTGGTCTCTGAAAGATTTATGAGGCTTCCTACCATAAAGGAGGCGGGATTACAGCTATGCTTACTTTATAAAATGAAATTCTGCCATCACAGGCAAGGGTTCATGGCTGTAATTATTTCAATGCTCTTCCCAGTCAATGTGTCTTGTGCAGCTGAGCCAAACCTCCTCTCTCACAAGCAGGCAGGCCATTTCATAAGAAGTCTGAAAGCTCCCACAACTTTGTGTGACCTTGCATTGAATAACACTGGAAAATTGATTTGGCTCTAGTAATAAAAGACCGTCTGCATTATCTGCATTCTAATTATAATTAATATAACCAGGATAACTGCTGTATTATTTACGATCAGAGCTATGGTGAGCACAGTGTAATAATAATCTCCTACATAATTTTTTATTGATCTGATGGTTTTATTGCAGAAAAAAAACAAAATGTTACACCACTGCATAACTAAAATTGCCTTTCTTGATATGAGTATTTAGACAGAGAATTTTATTTAACATTTCTTCAATCTCATAAAATCCCCATAATTTAATATTATAATAAGTGTGATGCTATGAGATCTTCCTATTTTCATTGTTGGAAAGAACTGAAGTACAGGCATAATTCATCCAGCCAGAGCTCCCCTTCTTCCCTTACTATCATTAATTCCCTGACACAACAGTTGTCATCCTTTTCATTAACAGGACTTGGATTAAGCACAAGAAAGAGGTGGCTTTTAGTTAAAGGAATGCCACCACCTCTTCACCCAAAGAACCCTCCTTTTGAGCATCAAATGATGTATAAGCATGGTAAGAAGATGAATGCATTTTTCTTTAACAAAAAGTTAGAAAGGTATGCTTTCTTGAATGTTAATGAAAAAGCTTTGTGGTGGGCAGATCTCAACAAACCTAATTAGCAATGTGCAGAGCTCTTTCTTTTTGAGGTAGGGTTTCACTATAGCCGAGGCTGACCTGGAATTCACTATGCAGTAGTCTCAGCCTGGCCTGGAAATCATGGTGATCCTCCTACCTCTGCCTCCCAAGTGCTTGGATTAAAGGCATGCGCCAGCACTCCTGGATGGATTCTCACTGTCAGTTCTTACATTTGCTTTCCCACCAGTGAAGTTAGCTTTCTTCAAATACATACCAAATTGAGAAAAATTTCATAAAATTATTTGATCCCATAAATGGGCACAGCCCCTCTTTATTTATCTCCCTTTGTTGCAAACTGAAATACTAGCTACAAAGAGATCAAATCAAGAATAACACGTTCAAAGAAGGAGGAGAAGGAGAAGGAGGAAGAGGAGGAGATTATTATTAACAGGCAGGGGTCATTCCCAGTCAAGAATTTCAGCCACACCCCCAGCCATCAGGACATCAGTATAAGTCTCTACTCCAGTGAACTATATGTGTTTTCCTAAAAGAAACAACTCAGCCAGATCAGTCCACTCAAGGAAAGCCAATCACTGTCTCCCTGTTATTCAAAGTGTATGTTTGAGGAAAGCTCAAAGAGTAAAACTCCATTTCTGCCTCCCTTCCAGTTTTATATTTTTATTGAAAAAAAATTTACATAATGTAATAGGGCAGTAAAAAATAAAAATAGAATTTTAA
The DNA here is from genome assembly GCF_020740685.1 of Jaculus jaculus. Lineage (NCBI taxonomy): Eukaryota > Metazoa > Chordata > Mammalia > Rodentia > Dipodidae > Jaculus > Jaculus jaculus. The sequence goes on along the minus strand of NC_059103.1, from coordinate 176,649,653 downwards.
GCCGGGTGTGGTGGCACACGCCTTTAATCCCAGCATTGGGGAGGCAGAGGTAGGAGGTTCGCCATAAGTTCGAGGCCACCCTGAGACTCCATAGTGAATTCCACTTCAGCCTTGGCTAGAGTGAGACCCTACCTCAAAAAGAAAAAAAAAAAGAAGAATTTTAAAGCTATGAGAAAGGTGATATAAATCAATAAATCATTATTTACGGAGTAGGAATAATTATGTAAATAGTAATCTCAGATTTAAAAATTCAATAGCGTTACTATATACCAAAATGTTGAAAAATATATTTAGTATACAATTTCATCTATAATTATAATGAAACTTACTAATGAATGGGGTTATTTTAACAAGATATATATATATATATATATATATATATATATATATATATATATATATTAGACTTTAATGATAAAATAACTAAAATAGAGAAAATATTTTATACCAGTTTCTTTTAAAAATGATTTATAAATGAAGTACACTGTTAATTAAAAGTCCATCAAGTATTTCAATTAAAGAAAATTATTCCTTTTATGTGTTAAAGTCAATATGCGAGCTAAAATAACTTGAAAAATTAATACAAGCTGACGTTAAAACACTCCATTAAGAAACAAAATCAATGAATCATGATATAGGAATTAAAAAAACACAGAAAAATACTATGTAATTAACTATTTCTAAAAAGCATATAGAATGTTTTTAAGTGAATCCATTTGGACATTTTTTTCCAAAAGAAATTATTTATGATTATACTTTAAGCCACTTGCTGAAATAAATATAACATGGTATAAAATTCAATATTAGTTAAGGAGGTATCATAAAGTGGTGATTAAGAGATGACCTCTCTGCTTCTAGCTCTACATTGTCTCTGTACAAGTTACTTAATCTCTTTGGTCTTCATTTTATCCAGCCATAAAAGAAAGGTATAGTGCCTATTGCAGTAGAATTATTGAGAAGATTAAATTAAGGGAATATGTAAGATACTAACATATAGCAATAGCCCCAACAGTGTTAGTAACTATTTTATTGAGTATTATTACAGATTCAACTGATACAGTAATTAAAATGCTAAAAGTATATGAGCTATTTGGTCTCCAAATGTGAATGATCTTTCCAAGACCTATGGAAAAGAAATACATTTCAAGATAGAATGACATAAATTTGCAGTTATCAAAAATAAACTTTCAAAGTAAAAAAAATAAAAATTTATTAGTATTGTTACCCATATTCAGATTAAAAACTGAAAATTCTATAATAAACATTAACCTCGAGGCTAATATATTTAAAAATTCTATACAACAGAGAATATTTTTTTTAGTTGCTGAGTATTAGTCCATTGAATGGCTGTACTAAATTTGTTATCCATTCTGCTGTTTTCTATCTTTGCCTACTATAAATAAATAAAGTTACTAGGAACATTTATCTATACGTCTTTGAACATGTATTCCTCTTGATTAATATCTGGAATTGAATGGCTGAATAATGTGGTGGGATATGGTTTCTTACAAAATTCTCAAACCTTTTTGAATTAGTGTCATTTTAAATCTAGGTCAACAGTGTATAGAAATTTTTTCTCATCATCCTCACCAACACTTGATAATTCATTTGTTTCAACAGACCCTTCTACTAAATGAGTTGTGGTAATGCATTGTGTATTTTTGTTGGCACTGGGCCAATGACTAGTGATACCAGGTTTTGATGTCTTAGCCTTCTATTTAGTTATCTTTCTAGAAAAGTTTCTATCTGAATCTTTTTTCTACCTAAAAATTGCACTACTTTCTTATTGTTGTTGTATTTGTGAATTATTTAAATCTTCTAGATGTAAGTCTAGTGTACTGAAAACACATTTCCCAATATTTTCTATCAGTTTATGTCTTACTTTTGTTTTCTCTTAATAACATAAAGAGTTAAAAGATTGTTGAAAGGAGCTTGTGTGTATGCATATTTGTATGTGGTGGGTGCATGTGCGTGTGTGGGTGCACGTACCTGTGGAGGACAGAGGACAACTTCAGGTACTTTTTCAGGAATGGTATTAACTTCCATTGAGGCAGGCTCTTTCATTGGTTTGAGGCTTACCAATTGAACTAGACTGGCTGGCTAGCAAACTCAAAGGATCCTTCTGTCTCTACCTCTCCTGCACTGGAATTACAGTCACACTACGATGCCTTTTCCCAAGTACTGGAAAACCAACTCAAGTCCTCATGTTTGTGAGGCAAACATGTTGCTGATTTCCCATTGCCAAAGAGATTTAATATTTTGATGATATCTAATTTACTAATATATTTCTTAAGACTAATGTTTTATTGCAAGCAAAGATCCCACCTTTCTTTTCTTTTTCTTTTTTTCTTTTGGTCTGGATGACTCATAACATTTTAGTTTACTTTCAATTTTAAGCACCTTTCAAAATTTTAGTAAGAGTACACGGACTAGTGAGATAGCTCAGTGGTTAAGAGCACTTTCCTTGCCAGCATGAGGGTCTGGGGAACTTGAGTCTCTTGAGCTGTATTAATCAGCACCCATGTAAATAACTGGGCCAAAAATGAACCACAGTCTCTCTCTCTCTCTCTCTCTCTCTCACACACACACACACACACACACACACTCACTCACACACAGATCACACACTGCATATACAAACACACTACAGATATACATCTACACATACCCTTACAATGAATTCAATGAAATTTGAAGATAGCTTCCTTGGCTCCATCATCCATCCATTATAATTCATTATAATTTTAAGTGAAGATGTGAAACTTACATAAAGTCAATGACGTCACTTAGTAAAACCAAGAAGTATACAAACTTTTATTTTTTAAAGATGTTGGCAATAGTCTATTGAAGGGCTTTATTGTTGGGGAAGGAAAACTTACTGAAGAGAACATGACAAGAGTGAGGACACTTACAGAAGTAAAATGTCACTCCATAGTAACAGTTTTTCATTGGGTGATGGGAACATTTTTTTTTTTTTTTTTGCTATTTTGCCTCATTATCTGCATATATTTCAAGTAATCATGTATTTAAATCACATGTAAAATAACACTTAGAGAAGCATGTGAGAAAACTCTCCTTTAAAGAAATAGAAACAGAATGAAGTTCAGGTGGGTTTTGGTTCTTGACTTCATTACATGTGCACTGCCATTTCTATCTAATGTCACTGCTGACCTCTGTCTTTTCACTATGTTTCTGGCAAATAGGCTTTAGGACTCTCAAAATTTGGAGCCAAAGTAATTTCCTCTAAAGCTATTTCCTGGGCTAGGGAGACAGCTTAGCAATGAAGGAACTTGCCTAAAAAAATAAAAGGACTGAGGTTTGATTCCCCAGTACCCATGTAAAGCCAGATGCACAGGGTGGTACATGAGTCTGGAGTTCATCTGCAGTGGCTAGAGGCCCTGGTGAGCCCATTCTTTCTATTTGCCCCTTCCTTCCTTCCTTCCTTCCTTCCTTCCTTCCTTCCTTCCTTCCTTCCTTCCTTCCTTCCTTCCTTCCTTCCTTCCTTCCTTCCTTTGTTTCTCTTTCCCTCTCTCTCAAATATATAAGACAAGTATTTTAAAGTTATTTTGTACCAGCCCAAAGACCCAGGTTCGATTCCCCAGGACCCAATGTAAGCCAAATGTACAAGGTAGCACATGGTCTGTAGTTCCTTTGTGGCAGATGTTAGCCCTGGTGCTCCCATTCTCTCTCTCTGTCTTTTAAATAAAAATTACAAAAAGTATAAAAATTTGATTGGGCTACTAAATTCTGCTACTGTGGTAGTTTGAATATATGTCTTCACAGACTCAACTGTTTTACTAACTTTACCACTTCAGTCCCCAGCTGGCAGATCCCTGCTATACACGGTATGTTGTGGAAGACAGAGCTTGGAAGCCAGCTCTAAGGTGTGTTTGGGGACAGACCTGGGTCCAGCTCTACCAGGTGTGTAGGAAAGTTTGGGCTCTGGTGGGCTCTCTGCTTGGGTTCAGCTTCTTCTGTCATTGTTGGTGCACCCCTCATTTTGTAAGCCTGAAATAAACCCCTTTCCTTTCCTCCCATTTGCTGCATCTGGTTGGGTGTTTGTCCCAGAAACACAAAGTTAACGGCAATGTCTGGGTATTTGGAATCCAAAAGAAAACTGAAAGATACTTTTACATCAGATTTGGTGGAATTACTAATGTCATCTGAATGCTATGAAAATACTATAGCAATATTTAGGGATGGAAAAAAGAAACCATTCTTGCTTGAGTACTAAGTGTGTGTGTGTGTGTGTGTGTGTATAAACACCTGCAGTTCACTTTTACTAAACGATAGGTTTGAGACTACTTATAAAATTTCTCTTCACATTTTGCAACCTAATAATTTAAATGATGTTGTTTTCATAACTATGGCTTCCACTGTGAACAATACAAAGAAGGAACAAAGAAGGATGAATAAAGAAGACACTTCCAGTTTTTTTTTTTTTTTTAAGAAAAGGATAATTCTACTACTAGAACTACTTTTTTCCTGTTGTGAGGAAATGCAGGTCAGCAAAACTGGGGTATTAAAATGTCAGCTCAGTCATCTTTTCCCATGTCTGCCCCATTCTGGCTGCTACTTTGCAAGGTAGAAAAAGCTAATTTAGTGGCTGGAGCTAAATTAGACTTCTTAATTGACATTTTACTTTCATCTAAAATTAGGCCAGCACATGTTTAAAAATCCTTTTTATTTTGAATAAATTAGAGAACAGCTTGTACAGGCTTGCAAAGATCAGAAGGTGTAGTAAGGACAAACTCAGCTGAGCTTTTGCCTAGTTTTGCAACTGCTGTCTCAGGTGTGTGTCTGAATGTGGTTGGTGGCCTGTCTTGGACAGCTGAGACTACCTTGTCTGTGAATTAAGTGTTCCTAGGACCCTTGATTTGATCTGTCTCAACAGATCTTAGACTTCTGGGTCTTAAGACCCCATTGTACTTGGAAAAACTGAGGACCCAGATAATCTTTGGTTTTACATGGACTACATTTCCTGATGCTTCACAAGAGAAACAGCAGGTTTGAAGTTTCTTATATATTTATTGGGCCATTTTAACATAGCAATAGGATGTATGACATTTTAGCACAACTGTAACATTTTAATATGAAACTACATGTTAAATCCCCAAATATAGTGTTAAGTGGTGACATTTTTTGCCAATATCCTAAATGTCTGGTCTTAAGAAAAAAAAAATGTGTGGATTCCCATATTTCTGCATACAGTCTTGTTATCCTATGCTGTTTAGTTGACATAAATGTAAATCTGGCCTTATGTTAAAATGTAATCAGGAAGGACAAAGCTATATTAATGACTTTTTCAATAATTTGGGAGCTGGTCTTTGATACTATTCCCACACTCAACAAGCAGTGTCTTCTTAATAGTGAATACAGTGTGGAATCTGACACCACATCAAAAGTATTTTATCCTCTGTTATCTTAAATCCACTTAGCTATGTTTCACTTGGCATGGATCTCTCTGCATATGTGAAAATTTATATCATATTGCATTGATCATTTTATCAATAATGATTCACAGAGTTATGATTGATCACCTTACCATTACTCATTTATGGAATTATGAAGGTCATAATTTCAGTCCAATTTGTTATATACCATAAAAATGCATTCAATACTGGTATTGATAATACAGTTTGATAATATTTTAGTAATTTTTAGTACTTTCGGGAGCTGTCAAGCTAACATGCTAGACATTAAATTTTCAAAATTAGTCTAAGATGTTTTTCTTTTTTCTGGAGACAATAGTATTTCACTATATATTAAAAGTGCTACATGGGTATGTCCTACTTTGTCACCAAGAAAATTTAAAAAGACATCTCCGAAAAGAACTAGACTTAGGAACAGCATGTAATTTTACTGTTTCATCAAAAACATTCTTACTTACACAACACTTTTGTTTTGTGTTTTGTTTTGTGGTTATAAATACCATGATTTCTAGTAGAGTGTGGTGTTGCATCCTGATTGTGGTGCCATAGCTCTCCCCATCATTGCTTTGGCACTAAAGAGCATCAATGAGAACACACGGAAGTTGCAAATAACATTGTGATAATATCATGAAAGTGGCTTTGACATCATGGCCTCCTGAAAAGCCTATGAGCTACACTTGATAGGTATCGGTATAGTTAATAGCCCACAGAGGGAACCAGTTTACTCAGTGGATAACTCTGTCTCCAAAGTGATTTTTTCCAGAACATACATAGGGAAGTTTGGGGTGTAGGGAAAAAACAGGAGGGAAGAAACTGGCCATCTGTCAGAATCTTGCATGCAGTGCTTGATGGCAACTTATATACAAAATCACTGGGAGCATGACCCTCTTGTTTTTGTATTAAATGTATTATGGTGAGACAAAAACTTGGGACGGTAAGTCAGATGTGGTAGTGTATGCCTTTAATTCCAGCACTCTGGGAGGCAGAGGTAGGAGGATCGCTGTGAGTTCGAGGCCACCCTGAGATTACATAGTGAATTCCAGGTCAGCCTCGGCTAGAGTGAGACCCTACCTCAAAAAAATAAAGAGAAAAAAATTGGGAAGGTTAATAGTCTATATTTGTATATTATTTTAAATTCAGACCCTGAGTTCCTCTTTAGCCCTTCAAGTACTTTCAGTATATCAGAACAAAATAAGTATTCTATTAGTGTATCTTTTTTTTTTTTTTTTTTGTCAGTGCTGGCACTTGAACCCACGGCGTGCGCCTTGATAGGAAAGTGTTGAAATATAGAGCTATAACCCAGGCCCACTCTCTTCTCTTTTTAAAACAGCAGCAGAGACACATTTGTGAATTACCAGATTAGTTCTTCTAATCTAGCTTTTTCATCAAAATGACTTAAGCATTTCAGATGTTCTTGAACCAATTACCCTTTAGATGCAAAGACAAGTTGAAATGACACCATCTCCAAACACTGATGTGCCATTCCTTCATAAAAGTTTCATTTTTTGTTTGGTTTTTGTTTCTTAAAATGTATTTATTTATTTGAAAAATTTGCATGTGCATATGTAGTGCGTTTTGATATTTACCCCCTATTATCGCCATGTTTCTCCAGTTCCCAGTCTGTTTCAATGTCTATTAGTGAGGGACTCTGAGTTTAATTAGGATTTCTTGCATGAGCATAGGTGTGGGGTTATTTCCTGAAGAATGGACAGCTTATCAGGGCTACAGCACTGAAGAAAATGTCTCCCCTGCCCTAGTAAACAAGATGAGCTTATTTCCAATTTCCTCCATTCCAGTGGCCATGTGTCAGAAGTACCCGGCTGGATTTACTTTGACAAGTTTACAGCCAGTTTTTGATAATACCTTTTTTTTTTTGAAACCACTGGAACATTATCCTAAGTTATAGATAAACAAAAACAAAGAAGTGAAATCAGCACAGTGAAAAAAAAACAAAACATAACAAATAAGGCCTTTCATCCCAGCACTCGGGTGGCAGAGGTAGGAGGATCGCTGTGAATCCGAGGCCACCAGGAGACTACATAGTGAATTCCCAGGTCAGCCTGGGCTAGAGCGAGACCCTGCCTCAATAAAACCAAATAAAAATTAATAAATCACAAGACTCAGTTAGGAAGCTTGTCTATAGCTTCAAGTTTAATTTGAATTTCTTGTGAAACCTTAACAAAATTTATCTTTCTGGCCTTCTGGTTCCTCCTGCATAAGATGGCTGAGCCCCTCCTTCATGTGATTGATGCTCATGTTGATTGAGAATACAAACAAAAGGACTTTGTGACATCTAAGATTTTCTTTTAATTTTTTAAATTTTTTTATTTTTTGAGATAGGGTCTCCCTCTAGTCCAGGCTGACCCGAAATTCACTACAGAGTCTCAGGGTGGCCTCGAACTCATAGCCATCCTCCTACCTCTGCCTCCCGAGTGCTGGGGTTAAAGGCGTGTGCTACCACACCCGGCTAAGATGTTTTATGGGAATTAGATAACACTATCATAATGGTGGCCATTTTATAAGGTTGTAATAAGACTTGAGGGAGAAAATGCAAGGTGATGAATCCCCTGAGAATAGAAATATTTGTTTCAGTTGCTGATCCACGGCAAGCACATAAAATACTGCCTGGTACAGAGGAGGAGCATAGGAAACACATTTGTCCAATGTGTTCTGTGAAAGATCTTCTTGTGTGCTCATCTCTATTAGCCCCTGAAGAAAATATTTTTCTGTACTTATTACACATGTACCAATCATACACAGGTTATCTCTGGAGGCTTCATTTATCCTTATCGGTGTGGTTATTGTATCCCTCACTAAATTATAAACTCCGTGAAGGCAGGAACAGTGTCCAAATGGTTCCCCATTTTATTCTTTCACCTTAGTACTGGAGATGTTTACTGGGGGGGGGGGACCCTGAACTTCAAAAATAAAAAAAAATAAAAATACAAAAGCAGTGCTTGTCATGGCAATGACATGCTGACATGTGAGCTACCAGGCACCATGTCACCAACCCTAAATTAGCAAGGATCTTGACAGGCAACAATGCATTAGTTATCTGCATGCCACAAACACTGATGAGAGATAAGAGCGCATTCTTCCAGGATTGTTTCTCTTTGCAGGTGGAGTGCAGGAACTCAGGAAAATCTATGTTATCAAGCTGAGATGGAATCCGAGGCACACCACAAACCAGCCTTCACCACTAGGAACAAAATTAAAGGGGACAGCCCCCAAGATATTTCACTGGGCTGGGGGATGAAAAAGTACTGGCATTCCTTTTTTAAGTGGATGGTTCAACTATGCAAGTGTACCAAGCAATTCTTCTGCTGGAGACCAGAAAGTTGAGAATAAATGTCTATTTTTTTAAATGGTTTTCTGCTTGGGCCAACGTTGGAGGCACAGGCGTGGTGTCATGGAGACCAAACAGAAATGCAATCTTTGGATGCGGCAGCTGCCTCCTGCTCTTGCCAGCTTCCACTGCTAAGGCAGGAGAAAAGAGAATTATGGAGCTAAGAAAGTTTAATACGTTGGAGCTGATATATAAGGTATTATTTTGTCTTTTTGACAGGGTCCAGTGCTATTTTTTACTCAGCTTGATGCAGGGGTTATGCTGGAACTTTAGAAAGAAATGATTTATTTTTAGTGCTATTTGTGTAATATCAGCTCCCTCCCCAGTTACTTGTCATTTTATTCGTTATTTCTAATGTAAAAATGACCCCTTCTCCCTCTTATTTCCTTTTTAAAAACTGCACACCAGTCAGTATCTCCTTGAAAATCCCCCTAATGTGTCCAAGTCCAGGTTTCTTCCTCCCTGTGCTCCAAGTGGCGATTCTTTTAGTCTCCTTCCTCCGCATTCCTGCGTCCAGCCTCCTTGCCTCCTCCGTCCTCAGTGTTGTTTCTCATTTAAATGAACAGTTGGATTCTTTTATTTCTTACAAGTGCTGGATTCGCCTTATCGCCCTCATTCCTTCGGGGGTTGCCAATTGGTTTTATCCACGGATGTATCATTTCTCATGTTTCTTTTTTTTTTTTTTTTTTTCTTACAAAGAGAAAGAACCTCTCCGTCAACAAGCCTCTCCGGAGTGGAAGATTAAAAACCTAGACATCACCTACCTTGCAGCGCTACTCCCAACTGGGTTGTGTAAAACTCAATTAAACGTGTCCCCATTGAATACTGCATTACAGTGCATTAAACAGAAAATTCTTCAAGCGTGATGACAAAGCTGGAATCCCTGCCTCAAAGCCGTTCCTTGCAGCTTTCTTTAACATTTCTGTCTTTATGGTGCAAGTCTCCCGTTGATACAACTTTAGTCCAACCTTGGGAAAAAAAAAATCAAAGAACCCCACAGGGATTATTAGAGACAAGGGCAGAGGGGAGGGCGAGCCTGGTCTTGGCCCTTCCCAGGAGCCTCTTTGGAAACCCTACTGCCCACAGACCGTGTAGAGCTGGAAAGCTGTGGGGTAACAATTGATGCCATAACTCCTTTATTTGGGGCAGGTGAATTTTACAGATTTCCTCCTCTATCAGGAATGTTATGGTCCCCAGAATACATATTAGACAGACATATGAGTCCTTAGGGTGAGGGATTTACAGACATATATGCACAGTCTCTTCCTGGAACAAACATGAAATATGATCCCAGGTCTATGCTAACCCTCAAAACTGTTATGAAATACAAACTATATCCTACTTTTATTCCTTGTCCTCACCAACTATTTTTATTTATAATCTGCATTACTAAGAGGCAAGCCTCATATTTCACTTAATTGGGTTTTCAAATTCTTTGTATATGTAGATGTTTAAGCTGCTTCTTCTGGTTTAAAAGTCATTTTCCAACATCAGTTCATTAAACAACTCACATCAGTTTTACAAAGTTTTGCATAAAACTGCTTTCCTCCAAATGTTAAAATATTAACTTAATGCCAATGTCTCTGCTGTTGACATTTGAGACTTTTTCCTTGTTTAGGATTTTGTCAATCCCAAGAATAAGGAACCCTCTTTCCTTTCATCCTGGCTGTCAGTTAGTGCAGGCATAAGCAGCCGTGAGGGCATATGTAAGGCATTATTGACACAGTTTATTATCATACTTGTACTTCTGCAGTTAAATGTTTTCTATACTACATTTATTCAGAAATTTGAAATAAATGATTGGAATGCTATGCAGTATTGATAATAATTTACTGAAAGATACTAGTGCTTTAAGGATAAGTCCAAATAACTATTTGATTAATCAGTTAAAACAGTACTTTCATATGGAGCTAGGGGGCATGGTAATACCAGAAGTTTCATTATCACAATTAGCAATTTTAACTATAAGCATTAAATAAAAATTATGTTTATCTGCACACATACACACAGATATGCATATGCAGTATACATATATGAATATAATATGTGTAGTCACATTATATATATCTGTGAAAATATGTTTAGCCTTCCTATTCTGGTTTGCAAATTAATTTTCCTACATCTGTAGAGTCTTAATTTTATCCTTTGTGTTTTGTCTTAATTTGCCAGTGGGGTAGATCTTTTCTCATTATCATCACTATTTTATAATGTGTTCTGCAATATTTTAAGGACAGACAGAGAAAATACTACAAGTTTTGGACATGCATTATAAGATTGTGAATTCAAGTCTTTAAAATGGAAATTAAACTGATTTGAAGATGGGGTTACCAGCAAGGTCTTCCTCAGTGGTATCCTGCTACAGAGATTACTGGATCATTCTACAGATCTAATAACTTAAAATCAACAAGTGAAAATCATGCTCTGAAAAGCAAGCTATAGTTCTTTAAGCCACAGATGGCTTCTTAGCTCCATCAACAAGTGTGTTTGATTAAGTTTCCATTCTCTTTGTTCAAGGAAGTTTTCATAGATTAGCTGATTATAGTCATAGAACAAATTAATATGAAGTAAAACCTAGAGAGATCTGGAAAGAGTTTATCTTCTTTTCCAAACTCTTTGTTAATATCAGGATATAGCATGACATATTTTCCATTCCACTGCGGTTTCTTAATGATTACTCATGGTAATTTAACCCTTATCTCATGAATTGAAAAAAATACACAAAAAGCTAGTATTCTTCATACCTTCCCCTGTAGAATAAGGTGGTGGTTTGGTAAAAACATTTCCATGTCACACTTTAATCTTAAACTCATCTAAGCTATTGAAGAATTACTATCACTTGTCCTCAAAAGAATTAAATGAAAGACATAATTTTATGGAAGTATATTCCTTCATTTGTTTGAATCTACTTTTTGCATATGAGATATTCTCTTCAATTCAAATATTTGGCACTTTATAATTGTATTCTTTATAAAAATCTATATATTCTAAGAGGGTGAGAATAATGTTTGTTAAAAATAGTTATAATTGTTTCATGACATTTTTGTTACTTTTATAGTAAAAAATATCATTTAGATGTTTTTGTTATTGTAAATGTATTGCCCAACCTCTAACATCAGTGAACTATTTGGCTGTCCTGAGAAACAATTCACTCCCTCATGTCTCATATGCTTCCGTTCCAACATTTCTGAGCATTTGTTTCAACTAACAAATCAGCCACATTAGTTCATCATGCTTTCAGAGTTGAAGGTTAGGGCATTGTGGCCAATAGCTGTTAACTGTATGATTTCTTAGGAAGCTTTTTGTTGTTCTTATTGTTTTGTTAACAGATGTAAAATTTGGGTTATGAGAAGCTTCTAAAAATATATTTCTATAACACTGGTTTAGGTACCTCATGAAACACAGATCAAACTATATTTTCAGATTGTTCTGAGTATTTTATTCTAGTAGAGTTGCTAAGACTATCTGAGGTTGTCTGGTAGTATCCACTTCCAGTTCTCTAATTAAGTCTGTGTACCACGTTCCCCTAAGATCCATCTCCTCCTGATATATATTATTCCTTGTTCTCAGAATCCTGGTTACTATTACTCATTATTTCTCCTTCAAGTAATTGTTTTACCTCTTGGCCATTCATTTTTCTTCCAGCTATCGTTTCCATAACTTCAATTGCCTATTAACTGATATAATAATGCTGATATTTTCCATGGCTTTTGCTGTTTTCATCTAGGGAGTTCAAAGTGCTTTTAAGATAGCTCTGTTGCTTTGTGGAAGGCAATTAATAAGACAAAGAGAAATAAAGACCCAAAAAGTAAAGGAGCCATATATATTCAAACACCCAGACCACTGTAAAAGCTTTAAATGTCATTCATCTTCAAATCATTTTGGTTAGGTAGTGGGGAAGGTAACTGATAGATTGAAAGTACAGAAAACTCTAGGACAGTGATTTGCTTTAATTCCTAAAGACTGGTCAGGGTGAATAAAATATAAAGGTCTTGGCTGGACAGATGACTTATCCAGCTGTTAAGCCACTTGCTGAGAAGCCTAAGGATACAGGATTGATTCCCCAGAACCCATATAAGCCAGACAAGGTGGCACATGCATCTGGAGTTTGTTTGCAGTGTATAGAGGCACTGATGCACACATTCTCAGTATTATCTATCTATCTATCTATCTATCTATCTATCTATCTATCTATCTATCTATCTATCTATCTATCTATCTATCTATCTATCTATCTATCTATCTATCTATCTATCTATCTATCTATCTATCTATCTTTCACCTATCTACCTTCCTGCCTACATTTCTCTCTTCTCTCTCTCTCTCTCAAGTAAATAAATATCTATAAATCTATAAAAAATAAAATGTAATGGTCGGTCATTGAACTACAAAAGTTAAGGACTTTTGACTTAGGTCCTTCCTTTTCTAGTGATTAAAACTGCTCTTTGATTTTATGTCATGGTTCCCCATAACTTCTATACTTGCTCAATTAAAAATGCTTTCCTCCTTTGAGGAATCTATTCTTGCACATGAGAAGAAAACAACTGAGACATGTTGTTTCCTATCCCAGCTTCATTTATGTGTGGAGGAATGCATGTGAACCAAGAATGCTTCTGCAGTAGCACTCTCTGCCATGACTGAAGCTTCAGTAGGCGAGAAAGCAAGCTGCTAGTATACACTGCAATATGGATAGAAAAGTCTTAACAACAAAAAAGCTATCAGCTTATCTCATCCTTGAATATAAAAATATTAACTATAAGTTGTTATCTATTTTATTGCTTCCCAGCCAAATTTATTCTCTCTACTTTAGACTTTAACAATCTAGAGGCAAAAAGTGGGAGGGGGAGGAGTGATTTAAGGATAAAGCTTTCATTTATTCATTGAATGAATAATTTTTATGCCCTTCATATTAGGACTCAGGTATTGATCTCAAAGCTTCTCTGTTCCTAGGATTGTATTAAAGAATCAAGTTCTTACTAGTGAATGTTTTAAGGGAGATGCCCTTTGTAGATGCTGTCTGTAGAATGTTTACTAGATAAAAATCTTCCAAAACTGATGTTATTCTTTCTCAAGTTCTGTTAGCATCTCAACAGAAGCAAATGCCATAATGGTATCTTTCCTGCTTTGAGAGAAGCTAAGATTCTTCTACTGACACATCCTCTAGGAGTGAACTTAAAAAAATCAGAATCAAGGAGTTCCTATTAAAAGTCATGGCCTTACACATTTACCCTCCTATCTGTTCCACAAAGCCAGAATTTCTTGACCTGTAGGGCACAGCATGAAACTCTTCTGTTTTCTTAAGCATTTCCTGGCTAGGCACATTGTACTGTGGTTGTGGGAGTAGAGTGACATGGATGAGATTTAAGAGTGCAATATATGAGGCAATTATCAAAATATTCATTTATTCTCTGATCAGCAATGGATAGTGTATTGGTGTTACAGGACACAATTTTAATGGTCATAAATGTGCTGGTAAGTTATAGAGAAACATCCTAAATAATGTTTTACTGAAACATTCAGCAATTTTGTAGAGGTCATGGATGAAATCCCAGAGCAGATAGTATTAGGGATCAGAAGACATTTTTTCATCTCTTCCTAATCACTTCTCTGTAAAACATTCAGACAAGTACCTCCATGTGTGTATATGAATGTTTGCATATGTGTTTATGTATATGCATAATAAACATGAATTTGTGAATCAGTTAATTATTAATTTTGGCATTCTAACCAAAACAGTTAGCTAATGAATATAGATATTATTACCTGTATTCTTCACTATAGTGTATAAAATTGCCAACCACCCAGTTAATCCAAACTCAATAAGTTTTACATAAGTGAAAGAATGAACCAATGAATTAAAAGAGAATAAACTAATGAAAAATACAGGTATGTTTGATTTAATCTCTGTTGCTTATTAGTGTTTTGTGTCCTGAACAAGTTTTGCACTCCATGAACCTCACTGGCCTTTTCCTAAAAATAATCTGTTAGTACGTAATGTCCCAATGACAGTGAGTAATGACTATAAATAGACCCACTTCTTTTATACAGCTCTCCCTGCACGTCTATGGATCTAACATGTATGCAAAATGGATGCTTATACAATAAAGTATTGCAATGTTGACTTTTAAATAAGTCAGACTTGGTGTGTAGACATGAATAAGTTGGCCCAGCAGTTATTTGCATACCTGGATAGCCCAGGTTTAGTTCTGAAACCACATATAGAAATGTCACAAGAATATGGAGTTTAGGGGCTAGACAGATGGCTCACTAGTTAAGCTGCTTGCCTACAAAGCTAAAAGACCTCTGTTCATTTCCCCATGACCCACATAAGCCATGCACAAGGTGGTGAGTGCATCTGTTTGTTTGTTTGTAGTGGCTAGAGGCCCTGATGTGCACATTCTCTCCCTCCCTTCCTCTTTCTCTTTCTCCTTCTCTTTTCCCTGGCTCTTTCTCTCTCTCAAATAAACAAAAATAAAAAAAGAATACAGAGTTTAATGGTAGCTACAAATGGCCCTGGAGTGTCCCCACCCTACCCACATGTAAATAAAAATTTTAGAAAATGAAAAATGGGTGTGTAGCATTGGTTATAAAAAGGCAATGCCTATTATCCTGGAATTTTATAGTATGATGATCTAAGGTAATAAAACAATGTCTTAATTTTTGACAATTCCAAGTTTATGAAATAAACATGTAATTAACAATTCCCTCCTGTTTTAAATATTATAATCAGTGTAACAAACCAACTAAATCAAAAATTTTATCATTTTTATTGAATTTCACTGTTTGTTCCAGGGATATTACTTTTTTGTGCCATATAAATAAGCTGTTGCCAGTTAAAAAAATAAGTTAGGGGTATTTGTTTGCATAATAAAACCCAATTCTTTAGTTTCCAATGGATAGAAAAAAAAAGAATAAATCTAATATCATAGTAACAGCTATATCAAAGGGCTTTTATTTAAGGGGGTGAAGAAATATTTCTTGAATTTTTTATTACTATAGGGCAGATCTGACACCATTAGTTTCCCATCTGTGATAAATACAGGCAAGTAGAATTTGACAGGCCTCACTATAAAGTAGGTTATAGATAAGTTCAAGCATCCTTCCTTCCACATAGACCTTTAACACTCCATGCTGACGGGCTGCTTGAACAGAATGACCAAGGTTTGATTTTAGGCTTCTAGGTCACGGTTTCACCTTGACAATAATTCTTTCATTTCCAGAAGTAACATTTTCTAGGATCCCTAAGGTTCTTTCATTTTTGTAAGTAGTGTAAGAAAAAAAAAGATGGGGAGGGGGAGATAAATCTTAATTCACATGCTGGTGGACTATCTCTGTGTCTTGAGCACAGAACTTCGAATCCAATCCAAGAACTGGCTGTGTATTAGAAGTCTGCAGATTTAAACCCCGTCCGCCATGATCAAACTGGATTTATGAAGCATCATAACTCTCCAGACACCATCCAGCAGCTTATTAATTTAATAGACTCCTGTCCATTCACTGATGTTCCTGCCCTGACAGTCTCTCAAGATAAGGCGAAAGCCTTTTGACAGGACAGAGAGCATATATATTTTCTTCTGTTTTCCAGTGGATAGGTTTGTCGACAACTTGAAATGTGTGTCTCAGCATTTTTTTTTCTTTCTTTCTCTTTTTGCTCTGCAGGAAGGATGACAGAAGAGAGTAGCCTGAGAGGGTCAGAGGTTCTTGTTTCCCTTAAGTACTTATTTAACGTTTTGTTTTGCAAAATAACAATGGGTGGATTTAAAGGCATACATGTGAGACATTTTTACCATGAGAAAAACAATATCACAGTTTCACACCCAAATTAAATTAAGAAGTGTTGGAGAGAAAATTAAAACAGCAATAAAAAGCCCTGATAGGGAATAGCAACACTTCTTTTCTTTTCTAGAACCCCATTATGTAGAATGAGGGGAGCTCAAGGAAAAAAAAATATTCAAGCTGTTGTATATCTATAAAGAAAAGAACTTTTTGGTAATTTTATTGTCCTTTTCTGACAGCCCTATGCTCTAATTTTGAATCTCAGCAGAGGTATTGTATCAGTAACTAGAAAGTTGAGCTGTTTGTATTGTATAGTGTGCCGTTCTTTAAAGTCATGTCAGTAATCAGGAGACCTTGGCTTTCCAAAGTTAAATGTCAATGAATTACCCGAGTTCTTATTAAAATGCAGGTATGGATTTAGGAGAACTGACTGATGCCTGAAGTATGTTTCTAACGAGCTGATACATATTGTTGCATGGTAGGCCACGTTAAATATCAAGTACTACACAGCGTTTTTAAGAGGGTACACTTTAAATATGAAGAAGCCATACCCTATTATTAACCATAGTAAACATAATGAAGGACGACAGAAGCAAGATAGCTTTTGCATAGGCACAGAGACCCACAGAGATGACCTAGAACCAACCAAGATGGCTGCAAGCAACTCTCAATGACAGTTTACTGCTTCTTCCTCATCCCAGCACACTTGGGGGCAGGTTTCTCTTGAGCCATCCTCCCTTGTCTACCAACCCATCAGGTCTGTTCCTTAAACACCTGAGTCTCTGAACACGAGGGTATCAGTTTCCCCTGTGCCAGAATGCCTGAACTTTCTTTTTGGCTGCTGGCTTTCTACATGTATTTTGGTTCTGGATGCATTCTCTTTAATTTCTCTTTGATTTCTCTTTAAGCTCTGAGTCCTTTTCTATCTCTTTGTCTTCTCTGACACCCCTTTTTGATGGTGACTCACCCATTCATGTTTTGCCTTCCATGTGTGTGTGTGCGTGTGTGTGTGTGTGCGTGTGCACGCGCACGTGCATACTCATGTATGCATATCTTCCTCAGAGGGTCCCCCACCTCAAGATTCCTCTGTGAAGATTTCCCCATCTCCCCTCCTCTCTCCAGCTGGGCAAGGAGAAGAATTTCTTTCTATCTTGAGATTTTCAGCTAGCCTTCCTGCTGGGTCCTAACTCTCTGTAAAATAAACCTCATTATTCCTACCATACCTTTCTTAGAGTCTATGTTTTCAGTTTTTTCCGAACTTGGATAAGGATCCAAAAGTTGGGGTCCACAGGCCTAGACTTTGCATCTTTATGGAATTTATTTCGTCTCTGAACCCAAATTCCTACACCAGTAATTTAAGCATACTTAACAAATCCCCTAACTGACACAAACACCCAGCCATAAATGTCACATAGTGGTCTGTTTTTATATAATCTTACTTCATTTTTAAATATGTCTAAAGATTCATGTTTTCATGCATCTTGAGATAGTTAACTTAAAAATTATATGACTTTTGCTGGGTGTGGTGGCACACACCTTTAATCCCAGCACTCGGGAGGCAGAGGTAGGAGGATTGCCGTGAGTTCGAGGCCACCCTGAAACTCCATAGTGAATTCCAGGTCAGCCTTAGCTAGAGTGAGACCCTACCTCGAAAAACCAAAAAAAAAAAAAAAAAAAAAAAAAAGATTAAAATTATATGACTTTAATTCCAGCATTTGTGAGACATTGGTAAAAAGGTCACTATAAATTTGAGGCCAGCTTGGGGCTCTAGAGTGAGTACTTAAGCTGGAGTGAGACCCTAACTAGAAAAATAAAATAGTATACTTTAAGCCTTACAGTTGGTGTATAGTTCATTGGTTGAATAGTTCTTTCTCTGTCCAAAGCACTGAGTTCAACTTCCATCACAGCAAATTATTATTAATAACATTATTAATAGTAATGACAAAACCATTGGAGAAAGGTTATGTACTTGCCTATTTTGTTAAACTACATCTTCTACTTATACAGTTTTATTGAGAAAATATGTTTCTTATGCATATCACAATTTAAATGCACAACAGAGTACATGGTAGAGCATGCCTTTAATCCCAGGCAGAGTGAGGCAGATGTAGGAGGATCTCCACAAGTTCAAAGCCACACTGAGAACACATAGTGAAATCCAGGTCAGCCTAGGAAACTTATAAAACCAGAAAATTTAAAACTGAATTATTATTTGTGCTAAACATTCTTTGTGAACCACTTGATTTATTGATTTATATATATAGGGTAAAGATCAAGCTATTCTGGATATCATAGGTAAGAATGTTTGAACAAAATACAATAGTTTAACCCATAAAGCTATTATTAAAATACAGTAGCATAGAAGGAAATTTCCTTAAGAATTTATATGTATAATAAAACTAATTCTGACAGCATGACACTCCAAAATCTTATTATATGCAAATTACATGCATTTGGGTTGGAGTAGAGAAGGAGACATGTAATTTACTCATTTGAAAAATGTATGAATCTATGTATTTCATGTTACAAATATTGTGAAACATCCTGTATGTAGACCAGCTGACAGAAAGCTGGGAAAAGCCATGCTGCATGCAGTTTAATGGGAGAGAGAGAGAAATCGCCAGTAAAGATACCCAACAGTGGACACTATAAGTTTTATATTTGGCCAGCCAGGCAAAATGAGCTAACAGGTACAATAGTGGCAAGTCTATTATGGGGGAAACCAACTGTCCTCTAATTGGACTGGAGGCTCACTCCATGGGAGGGAATTCAAGCCTGATACTGAAAACCTACAACAGGGATAGTCATGAGTCCTAGGGATGTAACGACTGCTGGTGTCTAGCTAAATGTATGTACTATGCTCACCAAATTGTCCAGTAAGCACCTTTCTTAATGTTCATACCCATATATTAGTGCTACTCTCAATTTTGGCTAGAGAACCTTCTCTTTTCAGATGGCAGTGAACTTGGGATGACTCAGAAGGCACCATGGTGCTGAGGAGAAGTGACAGAGGAGTGCTCAGCACTGAAATATCTCTATCACAACTTCCATGGCTCAGGGTCCATTGTGGAAGAGGTGGAGGAAAGAATGTAAGAGCCAAAGAAAGGGTAGGACTCCTTACAACATGCTCCTTCAGGCACAAAATGGCCTGGATATCCATGACCTCACAGTGCCTGACACTACCTACACAAGACCATCATAATAAGAGGAAAAGATCATGACATCAAAATAAAAGAGAGCCTGGCCCGCACACTTGCTGGCTTGGGCTCGCAGAGGCCCGAGGCCCTGGGCTTGGCTGCGCGCCGGTTTCGCGGGCTTTTGTTCCGTGCATGGGTCGGCCGCTCGAGGGCGGGGTCCTGTGCCCGCCGGTTCCGTCGCCACCCGCCCTGGCCCGCCCTGCGCATCTCTGTTTCGCTTCCCGCCCGCCAGGCCTCGGCGCCCGTCCGCCGCCGCCCGAGCAGGACCAAAGAAGTAAACAATGCACCCTCTGTGGAAGTGACTGACATGTTTGGAGGGAAATGTACAATAGTTAAAAAGTAAAATCGTTTTTAAAGCTGCTCTTGGTTGGGTGATTTCTGCCAGCAATGCGAATCTGACTGAACCAGTAATGTTGGTACCAAGAGTGGTGTTGCTGCTAGGCACCTGACTGTGTGGCTTTGGCCTTTTGGAGCTGATTTTCAAGAGGAATGTGGAAGGATTTTGAAACTTGGCCTAAGAGATGCCTTGCCATGCTGCAAGTGCAGCTTGACGGACTACTCTGGTCAGAGTTTACAGACCTGAATGCGGTAAGAACTATGGACTGTGAGGTTTGGCTTGTGAAGGTGAGAAAGAGCTTTGTCTGGACTGGGCTTGAAGCAGTTTGTGTGAGAGGCTTGCTGTTATGCCCATGTCCTGAGAAGTTGTGCACGGTTGCTCTGTGTAGAAATGGACTGCTGTATGAAGAGGGGTTTGGCACCAAAAGAAATTTTGGGGCCAAAACTGTCTGTTCAGCTACAATTGTATGAAACATTACTACCATTGAAATTGGGCCAGCTGATCTTCCTTATGACAACAGAAAGAATGCAGTCTTGAAGGGGCCTGAGTGTTGAAGGAGTGTCCTGTTCTTCAAAATGTGCTTTATTCCCTTCTGGATTAACAAATTGGCATGCTACCTGGTATTATGGAGTATAAGAAGTTCAGGAAAGAGAGGGTCATTGAATTTGCAACACGGTTTTTGTGTTTTGGAAACGGCTGTGGGCAGTGTGAAGCAGGTTTGCTGGATGCCTGATGGAGCCCTGAGGATGAACGTGGGTTGCAGTGGAGACCCAGTGGAGATGCCGGGACCACGAGCCAGCTGCTAAGGAAAGCTGCCAGCCCAGATGTTTCCTGGACACTGAGTAGCCTAGATGGAGGGGCAGAATTGGAATCCCAGAGAATTGTTACTGGTTAGAATTATCAACGGTCTCAATGCCCCAACGAAAAGACATAGATTTGCAGACTCGGTTAAAAAGCAGGATCCTACAATTTGTTGTCTCCAAGAAACTCACCTTTCTACAAAGGATAGACATTATCTTAGGGTGAAAGGTTGGAAGACGGTGTTTCAAGCAAATGGGCCTAGAAAACAAGCAGGGGTTGCTATCCTAATATCAGACAGGGTAGACTTTAGTCTGATGTTAGTCAAGAAAGATAAGGAAGGTCACTTTATATTGATTAAGGGCACACTCCAACAGGAGGACATTACAATCCTAAACATATATGCACCTAACATGGGGGCTCCCAAATTCGTCAAACAAACACTACTAGAACTAAGGTCACAGATAACACCAAACACAGTGGTGGTGGGTGACTTTAACACCCCACTCACATCAATTGACAGGTCATCCAGGGAAAGAATAAACAGAGAGGCATCTGGACTAAATGAGGTCATAGAAGGAATGGACCTAACAGATATATACAGGACATTTCATCCAAAGGCTGCAGAATATACATTCTTTTCAGCAGCACATGGAACATTCTCTAAAATAGACCATATATTAGGACACAAAGCAAATCTTAACAAATTCAGGACAATTGAAATAATTCCTTGCATTCTATCTGACCACAATGGAATTAAACTACAAATCAGTAGTAAGAAAGGCTATAGAGCATGCACAAAATCATGGAAACTAAACAATACACTACTAAATGATGAGTGGGTCAATGAAGAAATCAAAAAGGAAATCAAAAAGTTTATAGAGTCAAATGATAATGAGAACACAACATACCAAAATCTCTGGGACACAATGAAGGCAGTTCTAAGAGGTAAATTTATAGCCTTAAGTGCCTATATTAAGAAATTAGAAAGGTCGCAAGTAAACGACCTAATGCTTCACCTAAAAGCCTTGGAAAAAGAAGAACAAGGCAAACCAAAAATCAGTAGATGGGAAGAAATAGTAAAGATTAGGGCAGAAATTAATGAAATAGAAACAAAAAGAACAATCCAAAGAATTAATGAAACAAAGAGTTGGTTCTTTGAAAGGATAAACAAGATTGATAAACCCTTAGCAAATCTGACCAAAATAAAGAGAGAAGAGACACAAATTAATAAAATCAGAGATGAACAAGGTAACATCACAACAGATTCCAGAGAAATTCAAAAAATCATTGGGACATACTACAAAAGCATATACTCCACAAAGTATGAAAATCTGAAAGAAATGCATGATTTCCTTGATCTATATGACCTACCTAAATTAAATCAAAATGAGATTAATCACTTAAATAGACCTATAACAAACATGGAGATCCGAACAGTTATCAATAATCTCCCAACTAAAAAAAGCCCAGGCCCGGATGGATTCACTGCTGAATTTTACCAGACTTTTAAGGAAGAGCTAACACCATTGCTTCTTAAGCTTTTCCAGGAAATAGAAAAAGAAGGAATTCTACCAAACTCCTTCTATGAGGCCAGCATCACCCTGATACCAAAACCAGGCAAAGATAGAACAAAAAAAGAAAATTACAGACCAATCTCCCTCATGAACATAGATGCAAAAATTCTCAACAAAATATTGGCAAACAGAATACAAGAGTATATCAAAAAGATCATTCACCCTGACCAAGTAGGCTTTATCCCAGAGATGCAGGGATGGTTCAACATCCGCAAATCTATAAAAGTAATACATTACATAAACGGGTTGAAGGACAAAAATCACATGATCATCTCATTAGACGCAGAGAAAGCATTTGACAAAATCCAACATCCCTTCATGATAAAAGTCCTACAGAGACTGGGAATAGAAGGAACATATCTCAATATAATAAAGGCTATTTATGACAAGCCTACAGCCAACATATTACTAAATGGGAAAAAACTGGAAGCTTTTCCACTAAAATCAGGAACAAGACAAGGGTGTCCACTGTCTCCACTTCTATTTAATATAGTTTTGGAAGTCTTAGCCATAGCAATAAGGCAAGAGACACACATAAAAGGGATACAAATTGGAAGGGAAGAAATCAAGTTATCATTATTTGCAGATGACATGATTCTATACATAAAAGACCCTAAAGACTCTACTAGCAAGCTGTTAGAGCTGATCAAAACCTACAGCAATGTAGCAGGATACAAAATAAATACACAGAAATCAGTAGCCTTCATATATGTTACCAACAAACACACAGAGGATGAAATCAGAGAATCACTCCCATTCACAATTGCATCAAAAAAAATAAAATACCTTGGAATAAACCTAACCAAGGAAGTAAAGAATCTATACAATGAGAACTTTAAAACACTCAAGCTAGAAATTGCAGAAGACACTAGAAAGTGGAGAAACATCCCTTGTTCCTGGATTGGAAGAATCAATATCGTGAAAATGGCAATCTTACCTAAAGCAATCTACACATTTAATGCAATCCCTATCAAAATTCCAAAGGCTTTCTTCATGGAAATAGAAAAAACAATCCAAAAATTCATTTGGAATCACAAAAAACCTCGAATATCTAAAATAATACTGAGCAACAAAAAAGAGGCTGGTGGTATCACCATACCTGATTTTAACCTATACTACAGAGCCATAGTAACAAAAACAGCATGGTACTGGCACAAAAACAGACATGTAGATCAGTGGAACAGAATAGAGGACCCAGATGTAAGCCCAAGTAGC
This sequence comes from Jaculus jaculus, assembly GCF_020740685.1. Taxonomy (NCBI): domain Eukaryota; kingdom Metazoa; phylum Chordata; class Mammalia; order Rodentia; family Dipodidae; genus Jaculus; species Jaculus jaculus. The sequence continues at coordinate 176,625,978 of NC_059103.1, read as the reverse complement.
TATAGCCACCTGATATTCGATAAAAATGCCAAAAATACTCATTGGAGAAGAGACAGCCTCTTCAGCAAATGGTGTTTTGAAAACTGGATATATATCTGCAGAAGGATGAAAATAGATTCTTCTCTCTCGCCATGCACAAGAATTAAGTCCAAATGGATTAAAGACCTTAACATCAGACTGGAAACTTTGAAACTGCTAGAGGAAAAAGTAGGGGAAACCCTTCAACATATTGGTCTTGGCAAAGACTTTCTGAATACAACCCCAATTGCTCAGGCAATAAAACCACAGATTAACCACTGGGACCTAATGAAATTACAAAGATTTTGCACCGCAAAGGACACAGTGAAAAAAGCAAAGAGGCAACCTACAGAATGGGAAAAATCTTCGCCAGCTATATATCTGATAGAGGATTAATATCTAGGATATACAAAGAACTCAAAAAGTTAAATAATAAGGAATCAAACAAGCCAATTAAAAAATGGGCTATGGAGCTAAATAGAGAGTTCTCAAAGGAAGAAATACGAATGGCATATAAGCATCTAAAAAAAATGTTCTATGTCACTAGTCATCAGGGAAATGCAGATTAAAACTACATTGAGGTTCCTTCTCACTCCTGTTAGATTGGCCACCATCATGAAAACAAATGATCATAAATGTTGGCAGGGATGTGGAAAAAAAGGAACCCTTCTGCACTGCTGGTGGGAATGCCATCTGGTCCAGCCATTGTGGAAAACAGTGTGGAGGTTCCTAAAACAGCTAGAGATTGCTCTACCATATGACCCAGCTATAGCACTCCTAGGCATATATCCAAAGGACTCATCTCATTTCCTTAGAAGTACATGCTCAACCATGTTTATTGCTGCTCAATTTATAATAGCTGGGAAATGGAACCAGCCTAGATGTCCCTCAACAGATGAGTGGATAATGAAGATGTGGCACATTTATACAATGGAGTTCTACTCAGCGGTAAAGAAAAATGAAGTTATGAAATTTGCAGAAAAATGGATGGACCTGGAAAGTATTATACTAAGTGAGGTAACCCAGGCCCAGAAAGCCAAGCGCCACATGTTCTCTCTCATATGTGGATCCTAGCTACAGATGACTAGGCTTCTGCGTGAGAATGAAAATACTTAGTAGCAGAGGCCAGTAAGTTGAAAAGGAGACATAAAGGGTGGAGAAAGGAAGGGAGGAGGATACTTAATAGGTTGATATTGTATATTTGTAATTACAATGATTGTAATGGGGAGGTAATATGATGGAGAATGGAATTTCATATGGGAAAATGTGGGGGTGGAGAGGGAGGGAATTACCATGGGATATATTTTATAATCATGGAAAATGTTAATAAAAATTAAAAAGAAAAAAAAAAAAGAGAGACTGATTGAGGGGGGGGGATCTATGATGGAGACTGGAGTTTCAAAGGGGAAATTGAGGGAAGGGAGGAAATTACCATGGAATATTGTTTACAATTATGGATATTGTCAATAAAAAATTAAAAATAAAATAAATAAATATTCAATAAATATCTTCAAAATTGATAATAGCCCTCTGCAACTTCCAGGGTTTTTTTTTTGTTATTTTTGTTTATTTATTTGAGAGAGACAGAGAGGGACAGAAAGAGTCAGACAGAGAGAGGGAGAGAGAGAATGGGCATGCCAGGGCCTCCAGCCACTGCAAATGAACTCCAGACACATGCGCCCCCTTGTGCATCTGGCTAACGTGGGTCCTGGGGAGTCAAGCCTCGAACCAGGGTCCTTAGGCTTCACAGGCAAGCGCTTAACTGCTAAGCCATCTCTCCAGCCCCCAACTTCCAGTTTTTAAACAGGGACACAAACCAAAGGTGCTGACCCAAACAACAACCATTCCTGAAGATCTTCATGGATGATGGATATAGTACCATGATGACAAATATCAGGTTTCCAAGAGGAAAAACAGCTTAAGGTAATTTGTTCTTAATGAATTTCAATGGGAGAGACATAGAACTATGCAAATACATAGATAAAAAGACCTTACCCACCCATACATAAATGTATGTATTTCTGATCTAATCCCTTGGTTGGGTATCCTTGCATGCAATGTCATGTTACACTATCTTGGTTGACTTCAGTGGTGCCTGATAGTTTCAAAGAAGTCAGAAAAATGAGAACATTTCTTCTTCAAGGTTCAACTGTATGTCATGGCATTTCATGTGACCTTTTACGTTTAACAATACCCTTCTAAAATGAGAATGACTTATATACCAATAATAAAATTTAAAAATCCACCAAGTGTACATATCAGACAAAGATTCGTTGACTGTCATAGTTACTGTTTTACGTTAAACAGGATCCAGAAGGACATCCCCAGTGAGACTGAGTGAATAAGTCAACATGACTGCTACACAAAGACCTATGACCTTTGGTTGGCTAACATCTTTTGTATCTATGTAGATCTTGCTTGCTTCAAATTATTTTTTAATATTTTATTTTGTTTATTGATTTTCAAGGAGAGCAATATAGAGAGGAGAAAAAATAGGCATAGAGAATGGGCATACCAGGGCCTTCTGCCACTGCAAACAAACTCCAGATGCATGTGTCACTTTGTGCATATGGCTTTACATGAGTAATAGGGAATCAAGCCTGGGTTCTTTGGTTCTGTAGGCAAGTGCCTTAACCACTAGACCATCTTTCCAGTCCTCAGATTCTTTCATATACTCATATGCTGACTCGTATAGCCCAATGCATGCTATGGGTATGTGGGACATTCCAGAGAAATCTTCCTACTCCATGTTCCATTGCTCTTCAAAATCCTCATTTTGTAAGGCATGGAAGGAATGGCAATCTAGGCACTGGATGACATCCACCCTGGTTACTGATGAAGTTCTATCACATCACATGGAGAATACTTTGCTGAAGATTCATCACAACTTCACAAAATTCTCAGATAACAATTGAAATTTAATAAGGTTATACTATACGATGGTTTTTGGACATGTAAAAGTGTGTGGGGGAACAGTCATTGCCTCTGAGGTGTTCCCATCCACCTTGAAATCTTGCATGATCTGGAACAGAGCCCCTCCTTAGCTCCCTAGCAGAGTGAAGGGCTTCCAAACACAGTGACACTCACTAAGATTGGAGGATCACCAGTTAACAGCAAAGAAGATGATCAGAAGGTTTTTCAAGTAAAGAAAATGTCATGCAGTCCTCGGGGTATAAGTGATTTGGTAAAGTGCTTGCCTTGTGAACATGAAGCCTTGAGTACAATCACCAGCAGCACCAAAAAGTAATGGGAGAAAAAGATGATGACATCCAATTAAAAGAGAAACTAATGGAGAGAGGGAGGGGATATGATGGGGAGCAGAGTTATGAAGGGGAAAGTGGGGGAGGGAAGGAAAATACCATGGTTTGTGGGCTGTAAGTATAGAAGTTGTCAATAAAAAAACATACACACACACACACACACACACACACATATAATACCACAGAAAATATGATGTACAAAAGTACATGATCAAGTAAGGCACACTGGAGTAATTTTACATGCTTGGAGCATATGGAATCTGTAGAGGAAATGTGAGAAATGTAGTCACAAGGTGCAAAGAAGTTAAAAACATAGATGAGATAATGTATGGGAAGATGAAAGAAGACTAGAAAATGACAATATTAATGGATAAGCAGTGATGGAAACATTGTCACTGGGCATGGAGAAAGATGGCTAGGTGGAGCCCATTGGAATGAAACACTGGCAACAAATTCACAACTGGTGATCTGTGGGAAAATCATTTTAAATAAGTTTTGAAGCCTGATTTTTGGTTCTGAGGGGTGGGGGATGGTGAACTGAGGAAGTCTAAGGAATGAGTCTAGACAACTATCCAGTGGCAGTCAAGAGGAAGGAAGTACCTAGCAAAGACAGGGCAAGCAGTGAAGCTGAAAGTTGGTCGGCAGACCTGTTGAAGAAGAAAGGCACGTAGGTTAAATTCCCCAGGACCTGCATTAGCCCAGATGCACAAAGTCGCACATGCATCTAGAGTTTATTTACAGTGGTAAGAGGCCCTGGCACACCTATTATCTCTCTTTCCTCACAAATGGATAACAAAAATAAAAATAAAAATAAGCCTACTTATGTATCACAGATGGCCAATTGAGGTAAGCATTAGCACTAAGTGCAAGAATCAAAATGCAAAGAAAAGAAAAAGGAAGAAATAAGGAATATGACACAAAATTTGCTGAACATGATTCAATTCCTCAATTCCTAATTCCTGTCTTGACAAATAAAGGAAAGATCACACATGTACACACATATATTCAATATATCGAAAGAAGCTAGCGTTCAGAGATGAATAAAATACCTTTGTAAATTATAAGTATTATACTTAAATTCAATAACAGTTAAGGAATGAAGTTTGAAGACATTTCAGACAATTACAAAGTGACGGTGATAATTTGAGAATGTTATTATATACATGGTTAAACAGTAATCTTTTTTTTTTTGATGGGTGGGGTGGGGGTAGAATCTCATATGTCACAGGCTGGCAGAAAATATTCTCAGTAGCAAATGATAACCTTGAACTTCAGATGCTCCTGTCTCCAACTCCAGTGTTAGTATTATAGATAGGTATGCACCACTAAGTCTGGTTTAAGCAGTGCTGGGGGTCAAATGCAGGCCTTTGTGCATCTAGCTAGGCAAGTACTCTATCAACTGTGCTACATTCCTAGCCCTTAAATTCTTATCATATTCTGATTTCTTTATTAAATAAAAAGTTCTAACCTACTAAGTTTCATAAATATTTGGTGAGTATATTTGGGAGAGAGGCTTAACATGAAATATTTTTAATAAATGACAAAATGTCAAGTATGAAGATAAATAACACAGAGGAAAAAGAATGTGGCTCTAGTGTTCTCCCCAAGTTCATATATTAAAACTCTAATCCCCAGCTTCAGCCTTTGGCAGATAATTAGGTCATGAAGATGGAGCCTCATGACATCTTTAACATCCTTACAAGCAAAGCTGCAAGAGATCACCCTTTGTCTTGAAAAGGAACCAGGGAGAGAGCAAGAGGGAACCAGGACACAGTGTGAAGTCATTGAGTCAGAGGCCATCTTTGTATTCTTTTTTTTTTTTTTTTAAGATTTTTATTTATTTATTTGATTATTTGAGAGTGACAGAGAGAGAAAGAGGCAGATAGAGAGTGAGAGAGAGAATGGGCGTGCCAGGGCCTCCAGCCACTGCAAACGAACTCCAGACGCGAGCACCCCCTTGTGCATCTGGCTAACGTGGGACCTGGGGAACTGAGCCTCGAACCAGGGTCCATAGGCTTCACAGGCAAGCGCTTAACCACTATGCCATCTCTCCAGCCCCATCTTTGTATTCTTAAGCAGAAGCAAGGTGCCTGAGCGATTGGGCTGGGAAAACAGGAGGTGTGTAGGAAAAGAATCCACAAATGTACCCTGGGGCAGACCAGGCAGGGTTTGGAGTACAAGATGACAACTTTGCAGGTTTAGTTCAGGGATTGGCAAGTGTTTTCTCTAAAGGACTGAGCAGCAGTAACTTTAGGATGTTCAGGCTATATGATCTCTCTCATTCTTTTTTCTCTTGCTCTCTATCTTTCTCTGTATCATGCTTGTGTGTGTGTGTGTGTGGGGGGGGGGTGATCTGGAGTAGAGCCTCACTGATCACTTAGGAGAGTTGGGTGGAGGGGTGGCGGCACTCGCAGGAGAGGAACGCAGGGTGACCCTACTCCATCACCCCATTGTTTTTCCTCCAGTCCTTGTGAGCTGCAGTCTCTGGCCCTCAAGCTTGTGCAAGAAGGGCATTTAACTACTAAGCCATCCCTCTAACATCTAGATCATCTCTGAGATGGTCAATTCAGCTGTGATAATAAGAAAGTGCCCATTTATAATGCATAAAAATTACTATGGCTATGTTCCAATAAAATTTTACTTGTATAAATAGACAGTAGGCTGGATTTGACCCTGTATACTCTATTAATACTTAAAATCAGTTTAATTGGATGGGAAGTACTTGTAAGTTTCTATCTAATTCCACATAACCTTTTTCTCTGTGAAAAAAAAAGTCCTTATTTAATTGTTAGTGTTATGAATATGGTGAGACAAAAGTCTAAAATTTTCACCTTAAATATTAATTAGGAAAACAAATTGATGCATGTATTAAGGGCTCCCATTTATCGTGTGGTAAAATATAATATAAATCTAATCAAAATTGTTCTTCTGGTGGTGGCAGTGATATTGGTGATGGGCCTTTGGTTCAGTTTTGATCATGGCGGTGGTGCTTAACTGCTAAACCAACTCTCCAGCCCCACATTTTTTTTTTATATAGGGCTAATTATGGATTATATGCTTATGATTGTTAAGTTGTAATTGTCACTTTATATGACATGCCCAGCATGTCTATGAAGATATTCTGAGAGAGGTTTAATAAGAAGGGAAGACCTATCCTAATCATAGATAATGCCATCCTATGAGCTGGGCACTTAGAGTGCAGAAAAGGGGTAAGAGGAGAAAACAAGAGGGACACCAATGTTCATTTCTGCTTTCTAACTATGGCTGCACCAACACTAGCCACTTTATGCTCCAACTCTCCTGTCTTTCCTGACATGATGGACTATATCCTCTCAAAGAATAAGTCAAAATAAGTCTACCATGCTGGTATATAGTCTAAAGTGCTTGCCTGTGAAGCCTAAGGACCCAGGTTTGATTCCCCAGGACACATGTAAGTCAGATTCACAAAGTGACACATGCATCTAGCATTTGATTGCAGTGGCTGGAGACCCTGGCATGTCCATTCTCTGTATATGCCTCTTTTTTTCTCTCACCAATAAATACATAAATATCGAAAAATTAAAATGAATAAATCTACCATAACTTAAGAGGTGTTTTATCAGGTATTTGGTCCATCAATGGTAAATTAAATAGTATAGTGCTATGCTAAGCACTTCCCAAGTAATAATTTATATAAATACTTGTTGGGTATAGCCAGGACAAAGTTGTATTGACCAGCAACAAGCATTACTGGGTCAATAAGGACCAGGAAGTGAGAAGTGTATGACGTACAAGAGAGTGTTTAGAATGAGGAACAGATAAATTCAAGCCAGATAACAGAACTTAAAAAGGAAAATTATGATTGCATGTTTTGTCACAGATGAGTATTTGGTGTTGAAAGTTCATTAGTATTAGGTAATATGTGCAGAAAGGAGTAGGATATACTACCCTCTAATTAAACTGTCAATTTGGTCATACACATACTGCAATTGCCAATAACTCCCCTCTCAGGTTTCCTGAGAGCATTCAAGTATGGCCCTTAGTATTTTTTTTTCTGAGTCAAGATCAACTTGTTTAATATAATACTTCCAAGATATCTCTATTTTCTTTCTTGCAGATTTGATAATTTCATTTTTCTTTATAGATGAGCAAAATCACAACTGTGTATGTGTACTGTATATGTATTGTTTGTTTACTTGCCAGCTGATGGACATGTAGGCTGGCTCAATTTCTTGCTAATGTGAAGAGAGCAGAAAGGAATATGGAAGTATCCTTGTGGTAGGATATAGAGTTCTTTGGGTATATGGCCAGGAATAGAATTTTTGGGACATAAAGTAGCTCTACATTTAAAAATCACATGTCCTCGCTCTTGTCAAGATCCTAGCTTTCAACATATATTTGCATGCATATGTCTGAATGGGACATAGACTATGAAAATAGAAAGGAGTTCATAAGGGGGGAAGAAGTCCTGAGGAAGGAGGGAGTGAATGAAGGTACAATGAGATATATGACAAAAGTGGAAAGAAGGTGGTGCAGGGGTTGTAGATTACAAAGGGGGCAGAGCAGTGGAAATGGGCAGAGTAGAATCAACAAAAACAAATTTTGCTTTCAAAATGCCATAATGACAGTCAATACTTTGTATGCTAACTACGAAAATAAAAATTAAAAAAAAACTGGATACATCACTGATCTCATGTGCAAACTCCTATAAAACAGCATTCATGACGACACCACAGCCTATGAGCTTACTGCATGACAATTTCAACCTCTTAAATGCCTTCATTTTATTTCTCAATGTAGTATTCATATCTCAATACTTAACCTATACTTCATAACTCTGGAGAATCTTTTATGGGCCATGTGCTGTGAGACTTGCTATTATGAAGGCTTTCCTAATAAAGCTCTTTTAATGAGTCTGATAGGCCAAGAAGTATTTACATTAACTTGTACTTATGACATAGCCATGCTTTGTGTTCAGCAACTTAAAGTGTTTTGAAAAAAAAATATTTTTTAATTTGCTTGAGAAAGGGAGAGAGGTGACTGGGCAAATGTGGGCCTCTTTGTATTGAAAAGGAACTCAGGATGCATGAGCCACTTTGTGCATGTGGCTTTATGTTAGTAATGGGGAACTGAACCTGTACTGGCAGGCTTTTGCAAGCAAGTACCATTAACCACTAAGCCACCTCCCTTGCCCATTTATTTGCAATTAATTTGGATAATTTTCCTTAGGAAGAAAGTTTGGGGGACTCATAGATATATTAAAAGAAAATTATTTGCATCATGAAGGAAGAATTTAAATTCTGTCAGTCATGAACTTTATGGGTAAGGCAAAATTTCTGTGTTCTATGGATAATACAAATAGTGATTTTGATTTGCAAATATTTTTCTTATATATGGAAATATTCAAAGTAAAGAAAAAATTAAAATATGGATACCAGGCAAAGGGTATAGTTCAAGGCTATAGCAATTGCCTAGAAAGCATGAGGTCCTAGTTTCACTATAACATGGAAAAAGATTTTTAAAAATTCCACCTATCTTACTATCTTTACAAAAATACTTACATGCTATTTTATATCTGTAAGCTTCCAGTATGTGTAATATTTAAATATCCCTATAGTCATACTAGACATAAAAACGCATTTCTACTTTTTATATCTAGAATTATAAGGTAATATTTTACATGCAATATTGTATTAAAATCTTTTACTACATCTAACTAATGGAGTTAAAAAATTACTCCAAGAACATCTTCCTCATCTTAGCTATCCAAGATACTTTTTTTGGGTAGCTTTCAAGATCAACATCTCTATGAATGACAAGCTAACTTATTTCAGTGATAGCGGCTCACCTCTCAAAAACCCTGCTCTTCATTTCTCATTTTTATTCTTGTAAAACTAATATGTCCTATTTCTTATCATTTGCCAACAGTCTAACTTGGTTTTTCTTACCCCTAAGAAACACAGGCTATAGTCATGCATGGACTTAAGGTGGTTTTGAATATTTTATTTTTTCCTAACACATAACAGCACATCTAACTCACTCTGGTAATTAATGATTTTAGCATGCAGAGATATTTCCCAGGATCTCATTAGGACAACTCACTGTGAGGTTCATATGAAAATAAATGTGTTTTTCACATCATATAGAATACATTAATGATAACTAAGAACATAAACTGCAACAGGAACAGACTCAGGTTGCTATAGCATCAAAAATCATTCACACGCTTGTAGAAACATGAATGCATGGTAAGAAGTAGAAATGACAGAAGGTCCAATATTTGCTGAAGTTTCTGTTGCTCTGCAATTTGCAACAGAAAGCTCTATTACCAATATCACATTTGCTAGTGGGGTCGCTGTCTTGGCCTTGCAAAGCCCTCAGAAATGACAATTTGCATCAAAACTGTGAATTTCTAAAGCAGCCATTTTTACAATCACTGATTCCTAGTACAGGCATAATAAACTACTCATGCCTCAAAATTTATCTCTCATTCTAATAGAACATAACCAGAAAAAGCCTCAGATGTTCATGAAACATGTTAGATTTTCGGCGTCGCGTTATCCTGTGGTGCTCTGCAATCAATTACTGTTATACCACCATCATTAATAATTTTCTTAATGAAAATGATTCTGTTGATCTCCGTTGTATTTTAATTATCAGAGTTAAGCATAATTACACTGCAGCTCTGAGCTGGCATGTGGACTCCTTTAGGGCGCAATTTTGTTTTAACACACTGATAATGTAATTTTACATTGTGTCAGTTTGTTTGGTTATTATCCAGTTGTACAATTCCACTGTATTCCAGATAACAGATAATAACCTTAGTACCTCCTATATCCTGAAGTCATTTAAAAAGCAATATTGGAATTCTGCGTCTAGCTAACTTAATCGCCTTATGATTTTATAATTCCCACTGCTAAATATTTGGTTCAGGCACTCACCCTCTTTTAACAATACAGTAAAATGAGACAATAGTTATACATTTTTATGAATCTACCAAATGGTCCACATACATGTTTAAAATGTACAATTTTTAAAAATTATTTTATTATTTATATTAAGCCTTCTAAGTAATGTTCAATATTAACTTGCAGACTCTAGACTCGTAGATTAGTCACCACATAAGACAAAGCTATTAAATCAAAACAATAGCAACATGCAGAACCTCTATTTGAAGGTAGGTGAACCCATGAAGTAATAACTAAAGATGTTTGATTTGAAAATTTGATCAATTTGGTCAGTGTGCAGAAAGTAACTCACCCAGGCTAGATCATATTAGATTTTCTGTCATTATTTCCACAGTGCCTAGTATAGGTCTTTGGCCATAGGAGATAATCAATCAATAAAGGGTTCATTAGTTATTTGCATGATTAAATTGGTGCAAACAAGTTAAAGTTGAGACTTTGAAGAGGGTACAGAGTGACTTTGATATGAGTGTGCAGTCCTCTCTTGATCTTAAACTGCTTGTGGCAGTTGAAGAAATTAACACAAACTGCTACCCTCAGTGCTGCTTTCTGTTAGTTTTATTGAACACTTTCTCTTTAAAGCCAAACCAAAGAGTGAAAAATAAATTCACATGTTCATTGTTTTGATTGGCATTTTTGTTCTCTTGATACAGAAACCTAGAAAATGGGCAATTTGGAAATAACTGCATGAAAAACTCAATAATAAAATTATCTCTGACCAGAAGTAAAATGAGTGAACAAATCTATATGGAAGATTATAAAGGTTTAATGTTGAATACCTACCAATGTAAACATTGAAGTAACCTATTGTCTTTTTTCATACATGCCAAAATAATCAAATACAACATATCCTAGAAAGTAAACAATGAATGACAGAACACAGTTAAAAGAGAGAGAGAGAGAGAGAGAGAGAGAGAGAGAGAGAGAGAGAGAGAGAGAGTGCTCAGCCATGATTTTTAGAGTGGGTGGTAGGCCTGGCTGAATCCTTTCTTCTAGCCCAGCTCCCTTTTACTTCAGCATGTGGTTTTTTAGTATGTTTGCACTGAAGATAAGGAAATTAGAGTTATCTGGAGTCTGCTGAGAATAATGGCAAAAAACAGATGACCCAACAATCTGGTCCTTCCGTCTGGATGACCTAATTACTTTCTAGAATGACATGGGTAGTTGAGTCAGGAAAAACACAGATTATAGTGTTAATGCAAACAACTATATATTTTAACATGGATAAAACAAGATGATAGCTGCCAATTAAATTCTAAGTGATAGCATACGATTTTACAACAATTATTTGATGGACACCTAAAAAAAAATAAAATCTTTATACCTATATGTAATTATTGCTACTTGTAACATTATGAATACTTAAAGATGCAACTCAAATCATAATACTAACAGTGTATTTCCTTTTTCATCCTATATGAAAATACTATAAAAATTCTCCAAGCTAAGTCACATGTATAAAATGTTACGCATATGCAATTTATATTGTATTTGCTGATATGCTCTGAGATAGGAAGGTCCTGTGATCATGGCTTCTACAAAGAATTCATAAGTAGTTTAAGTTTTTCACTAGAAAACAAGGAATACAATTGTGACATCAGGAATTCATGCTTCATTTTTGTGCACGCTCAAGGATATTAGGAGTGATGTGCTATATCCAGGCCCATAAATGTTAGCCTATAACACAACCATATGTTTGCTCCTCTGTCTCATTTGTGGAACTTTTCTTCTCATATCGCTGGCTCATGTAGGGTTAATTCTCTTAGTCTTCACGGATGACTTAGGCCTACTATTGGCAATCAGAGTGGTTCACTGGTCAAGGACAGAAATGCCATGTGCCCCACTCAAAACCCAACAGCACTTTCTCCTGACTTGAGTTACTGTGCTTGCAGAGAGTCTGTCAGGCAGGGAGTGATGTTTACTCAGGAAAGATGAGTCTACAAGACACAGGAAGACTGGGGATAAAATTGGAGCAATCCAGAATATTGCTGTAATTTCAGTTCTACATGTGTGTATTTATACACACACATACACAGTAACACATGAACCCACACCGTTTATGACTCAATTTCAGTTGATAGCTATCATTTTAAATATTTTATTTTTATTTATTTATTTCACAAAGAAAGAGGGAGGGAGAGGGTGAGAGAGAGAGAGAAAGAGAGTGAAAGAGTGGGCACGCCGGGGCCTCCAGCCAATGCATGCGAATTCCAGACGAATGCTCCCCCTTGTGCATCTGGATAAAGTGGGTCCTAGGGAATCAAACCTGGGTCTTTTAGCTTTGTAGGCAAACTCCTTAACTGCTAAGTCATCTCTCCAGCCCAGAATAGCTATCATTTTAAAACAAGGAACAAAATAATTACCTAATACAAACAGTATGAAAAAAGTCTCACACATATTTGTTCAGGTTACTTGTTAAGTGTAATTTTGACCAACATTTCTACACACTTGGTTTGAGAAGACTTATCATACATTCTGCCTTAGGAGAGAGATATCAGAGCCTGTAGGGCCCTTTCTCAGGGTTCTTTCTTAGGTCCTATTTTCCATGATAAAAATGATATCTAGCAGAATCCCAGGATAATCTGACATCCACAGAAGTTTTGCACATATTCTGAGTGAGCTTTCTACTTCTAAAGACAACCTGAGTATTCAACATTACTTTTGCTCCTATAAAGCCCAGGGAGGTGATCAGATTAGTGTGAAGTGGCATTTAGCACCAATAGGCATTTATCAGAAGGAGAAAGACAAATGTATTTTGAAATGTTTTGGTGGCCAGATTCTTTTTCTTAATCCAGGTTTCCATGGGTTAACCCTTTTTGAAAAGGGTTGCATTTTAAAAATATTATTTTATAGCTGGTGGTGCATGCCTTTAATCACAGCACTTGGGAGGCAGAGGTAGAAAGATCATGATGAGTTTGAGGCTGCCCTGAAACTACATAGTGAATTTCAGGTCAGCCTGGGTAGAGTGAGACCCTACCTTGAAAAACAAAACAAAAAAATATTTTATTTATTCATTTATTTCCAAGGAGAGAGAGAGAAAGAGAGAATGACAGGGTGGGAGAGAGAGAGAGAGAGAGAGAGAGAGAGAGAGAGACGGGGGGCGGGGGGAGGGAAAGAATGGCTGTGGCAGGATTTCTAGCTGCTGCAAATGAATTCTAGATGCATGTGCCAGTCCATTTCAGGCAAATGGCTTTAGGTTGGTACTGGGGAATCAAACCTGGGTTGTTAGACTTTGCATATACAAGCACCTTAGCTGCTGAGCCATCTCCCCAGCCCTAGAAGGGTTGCATCTTAATGTAGATTTTCTGTGATGTTTTTATTTTAGGCATAAAGGTCTTAGTTGATTAATGTGTTTATTCCTCATTTAATGGAGGGAGAAAGAAAAACTGAGTCACCTAGTGTACAGAGGATGGAAGCCAGGCATGGTGGCACCCACCTTTCATCCCAGCACTCAGGAGGCAGAGGTAGGAGGATCATCATGAGTTTGGGGCCACCCTGAGACTACATAGTAAATTTCAGGACAGTCTGAGCTAGAGTGATACCCTACCTCAGAAAACCAAAAATGATTATGGGATTTGGAGATGACCAGACTTGTATTAGAATTTGACTCCACTCTTAGCTTCCTCTGACTATAATAATGAAAAAAGTGAAGATGTAGTTCAATGAGGCATAAAAGCCTCAGTTGTATAAGGGGTTTATTCATCACTATTAAGATGGAGAAAGACATTTTCTAAAATGTACAGGTCAGACCATATGGTAGACAGTTAGCTATGTGACCATAAGACATCATGTACCTACCTAATTTTCTTATTTACTTTCAGTAAAATGGGGTAGCATGAGAATTACCTCATAGGAGCAATTGAATGAGGATGGAATGAAATAATTCATAAATAGTGACTGCTACTGTTCTGGTATGGGAACTATAATACTGTTTTGTCAAAGTCAAATTACTTCTTGCAGGTTAAATACCATTGAATATTAGCAATTCATGAAGTTCATTAACATAATATATGAAACGTCTATCATAATAACTGATAATCACATTTCACTTATCTAATCAACCAATTAGTATTAATTTTCTTCTTTTATTTTAAACAGGCAACATGCCAGACCAGGGACGCAAAATGAAAGACTGAGATACAGTCCTTGCTCTCAGTAAATAGGTGGGAAAGGGAGGTGATACCAACTACAATTTTGAGTTTGCTTTTCTTGGACACAAAAGTTAATGATAATATTGGTAAAGCAACAATAATGAGACAGTTTGGGGGGCGGTGACAAAACTCTGAAGTGAATAGCTTTCTCCTTGTCTAAATGGGAGAATTTTCCCTAGGCCTGCAGGGGAAAATGTAGGTCAGTATATTACTATAGATCAGAAACTTCAGAAGGGTCAGCTCTTTCCACACCTCAGTCCATGTAGAAAATCCTTCTGAAAAGGCTTTCCCTAGAGAATTAAGATATCTGGAAAGATTGCTGTTTTCCAGAAATACTGACCCCAGATACCTGAAGTCAGGAGTAGACTCTCTAAGCCAGCCATGGGGCTCATCAAAAGAAAACCCAATCTGATTCTCAGAGTGGGCTTCTCAATCAGCCTCTTGCTTCCCTGGGCAAGAGCTCAGCCTTACTTTCGTTTCTTAAGTTATGGTCTTCTCAAACTGTTTGTTGGGTCCCTGAGCAAGAGCTATTTCTTCATTCCTTTCCTTAAGCTTCTCTTCTCTTCAAGCTCTCCCTCATAAAACTCTATGCTATAATAAAATCTTTCTGAACCTTATTCTCTGGTTGGTGTATTTTGAATTTGAATTTGAACTCATAACACAATAATCCAGGTACCCCAAAATTATTGGTGAGAATGTGTATTATATTGTATTGATGAGGAGAAGCCCAAATCTCCTGTATTATAATGCCATGAAATTTGGTGTGTGGTGTGTGGTTTGTGAGCATTAAAGACAGGACTCAAAGAGTGCTTAGTAAATGGTAGCTATCAAAGTACATGGCTAGTACATACATGGATTGATGTGTGCTTTATGAGTTAGTTAATTAATAAGCATCTATAAAGTATTATGAAAATGATTGCCAATAAAAAGCTTGAAGAATAGCTAACCATAATATAGTACAATGACAAAAACATGTTCAATGTTCAAGTTTGAATACTCTATTGACTATGTAATTATAATTTCATATTATCACTGTTTCTTAAAGGAATTTCTGATTTAAAAATGTCATATATTTGTATCATCATAGTACAAGGCAATGCCACAGTTCTTTCCTATGTCACCATAATAGAAATCAGTTTTTGTATATGTGAATCAGTTCCTAACAAAGAGAACTATATTTGAAGAAATTTTACATTTTATATTCTGAATGTGAGAATCAATGAGTTTATTTTATATACTCTCACTTTGATAAGTTATATTGACATTTCCAGGGAAAAACCACACTTCAATTTTAGTTAAAAAGCATGGACCTATCACAGGTATTTCAGGTTCGACAATTAGTGCATATGGGACCAGAAATTACAGAAGGAAAAGGAAAATAATCAGATCCTGGTGTGCAGATTCCGTTTTTAGCTTGCAAATTCCCTCTTTCCCCTGTTTTAACTTTCAAAGGCTTAGGGTAGTTTAGAAGCAATCCTCTTATAAGTGTACAAATTGTAATGATTATAGGAACAAGTTGTAATTGTTCTAGCAAGTTTGTAAGAGCCTTTGATGTTATGATTAGTGTTTTATGTGTTAATATATTGATAGGGGTGCTTATTTGCTTTTTCCCTTGTATGCTTTTATGGTTTCTAGGTTCAATGTGCAAATAAATGATTGATCTCAGTAGGTCTATTTGGTTAAAAAAGAAAGCTGAAAGAAATGAAACATGAGAAGCACAAGGTTTTTCAATATTCGCACAGAAGTGAGATTGGATACCTTCCCTGTAAGTTTACAGTGCTAGAGACCAGAATTTACAAACGGAGAAAACATACAAGGCTACAACCCACAAATCCCAAACCACAGCACAGACAAGCACATGGTCTTGTCTTACAGAGGCAGACCCATTGGGTGTCAGCCCAGGGCCGAAGAGCCTTTTGCAATTGGGGGGAATGGGGTAGCTACATGTTGCATTCTAGGTTTACGTCACACTGACTGACCCAAAAGCATATTCTTGTGGGTTAGCCCTGCCCAGCACACATTACCATGTGGAAGGATTCAGTTTTTACAAAGGTTTCACTTGCAGCTCTCTTCTGGGTGATTTTAGGAATTGGTCTGGACTGCAGTGCCATCCTAAAGCATGCATTTTGATATGAGCTGCTTAATTTCAAGAGGAATATATATTTCTGATAGGTAATGCCTAAGAAAGGAATCTGGGATTTCATTAGACCTGCCTATCCATAAAACTGAGAACAAGCAAAGAGAGAACTGGGGTAAACCATTCAAACATGGGGGTAAGGAAATGTACAGCATTGGTGTGATGCGTTTGTTTATGCTGCATAGAAATAACATCCAGAGAGCTGTACTATAAATATAGGCTAGAGAGCTTCATGAGGGAAAGGGGGAGAAGCTCACAGGGCGCATGGTCCTCCCATGCAGCTCCTCTGGAGCTATTCTGCAATATTCAGGTTTCAGCTCTGCCCAAGAGCTGAGGGAGTGGGTCTTGCATTTACCTTTGCTGTACACAATGCAGTTGTTTTTGTTGTCTTCCACTCCTTGCCAAGTCACATCCAGAAGCCACTTAGGACCAGCAGTCAGCACCATGGGGACCTGAGCCTTTGTCTTCTGCAGAATGATAACAAACAGATGTCATTTGTTTTCGTTGATTAAAAACTTGAATAATAACTGTACTAATCATTTTATTTTTACAAATAACTAAATCTCCCAAACCGTAATCCAAGTCCTTATTCCCTCGCCTCATGATCTCTTTTTAAGACGATGGAAGCTGTAAGGCTTTGCTGCTTTCAGTAATCTGAATGAAGGAATTATTATCGAGGATTTTTTCCCCCTAAATGATACTGGATCAGATTGCCAAGATTAGGCAGATCTCTTGTGGTTCTGAATTATAAAGAGAATGCGGGTGACTTTCATTGCAAAGACCAAGTGTTTAGAAATGAACTTTAGACACAATGTACCTTACTATCTACAGGATCTCACTATTTCCTGAAACAGACAGGAAAGAATTTAAAGAATCAGGATCCATTTCAAAGCTCTGTCCTGAGAACATTCATTTCAGGAGTAGAGACTTATTCTGAATAAATAATGAAACCGAACCAACTGTTTAAGTGAGAATATGTGGTCTGCCTGTAGCTGAAATAATAATAATGCTAATGATGCACCATGCATGGTATCCAGGAAGACTATAAAAGAAAAGTCATGAATATATTCGAATATAGAGCAACTAAACCATCACATACTCTGCTCAGACAAGCATAGATGCAGAGAGGCCAGAGCTATTGGTTGAAATATATATGACATATACACATGTGATTTATAAAATACACATAAATGTAAGTATCAAAAGGTTAACGATATTTAGTGTATTAAGTGCCTGGGCATCTAAATTCTTTATCTTTAAATTGATTTTAATGAATTTACATAGCAAGAAATCAACTAGAGAGGAACTCAGCAAGTTTTAGCAAGGCTGTTTCCCGCTGAGTCACATGGAACTTGCAGTCAGACTTATCATTTGCCAGCCCTTGTTCTGTGTATCAAATATCATGAAACCACAGCACTGAGGACAATACAAGGGTCTCGAGGTAATTTTTAAGCTGCATTTTTACCTAGATACGATTCTGCCAGAGAGATCTTGGCCCACCTGGGGACTTCCCCACATGTTATGTGCTATCACAAATTTCCCAAATTGGCATTCGTAAGTATTCGCTGGAGGATGTCTGTGTACTCTGGCAATTTCAGATCTCTCAGGAATCAGGAAAACTCACTTCCCCTGCTTCACAGAAACAGCAGTGTCCTGATGTTTATGTTCATTGTAAAGCTATATTCAAAACTACATATAAAACAAATACCAAACCAGTTCTTCAAGTAGTCACATGAAAGGTGACAAGCACAAAATGCACAAATAAAGAAAATCAACCATGAAGCAAAACTTTAAATCAGAGAGCGAGTAAATGATACTGGGAAAATATAATGAATTCTAGCACATAGATTAAATTATGGAAAAATAAAGTGGTAAACTCTCCATCTTAATAGCTAAGAAGCATTACCATGAAAAACATTTAATCTGAAAATCATATAAGAAGTTACATATATGAGATATATTTATAACAATCTAAGAAGTTGTAACAAATCACCCCTACAGTTGCCAATCTGATCAACCATTATCACTTGTATAAAATTTACACGCCAGAAACATTGATGAATAAAAAAAAATCAATAAGATCCACATTGGTCATGAGGTTCATTACTCCATGCCCTTCTATTTCTTTTTATTTTAAGGAGGAGTAGAGAAACAAGTTTGATCAATCTGAAATAGAGTGTCTCATTTCTAATCAAATATTATGCCTGTAATTTGATTCACATGTTACTGCTTTTATTATCAGAGAAGTAGGTAAGTCTATAGATCAAGATCTGAGGGCTTTGAGTGGGAAGTAGAATGATTTACAAGAAGGAGCCACCATATTGTGTCATTGCTTTCTTCTGATTCTAATATTTCAAAGCAAATGCCTCACTTTATTTCTACTGTTTTTATTTCATGAGAAACAATTAATTTGTTATTTAAGCTTTCTACTCTAATGTTCTTAGAGCCACGTGAGTTTTTACACAGCAAATGAGAGCCTCTAATTTTCCATAGGTAATATGAAAATAGAAATTTATCATGTAAAATCTCCATGGTATCTACTGACTTGGCAATATCCTGATCTTCTACTTAATATGCAAACAAACAAATACAGTCTTGTATTTGGTGCTAGGAATAGAATGAATATTTTATAAAAAAAATATTTATTTATTTGAGAGAGAGAGAAAGAATGGGCACATTGGGGCCTCTAGCCACTGCAAAAGAACTCCAGACACATGTGCCACCTTGTGCATCTGGCCTATGTGGATATTGGGAAAGAAACTTGGGTCCTTTGGCTTTGCCATCGTGAGCCTTAACTACTTAGCTATCTCTCCAGTCCAAGAAGTCATTTTATTTTTAGTTAAAGATGATAATAACTTTTAGATATTTAATATGATGAGAAAAAATAAGATAGGTCATAGCAAACATGTATAAATGGTTTTTAGTTTAATCAAGGGTAAGGGAAAAACTTGGGTCATGTAGTGTCTCAGGAGGGAACAGATAATGAGCTACAGGAAGAATTTATACTAACTGGAATTGTACTAGAATTGAGCAATATATAAGAAGGTAGATTATGCATGGAACAGTGAGTAGCTCTGTAACTATCAGCTTACATTTTCAAAAATTTGTAGAGGGCTGGGTAGATAAACAAATAGGAAAGTGCTTGCTGCACAGGAACGAGGACCTGTTTGGATCCCCAGCACCCATTAAAAGGCAAACATGATGACACATGCCTGTAATCCCAGTGCTGGGAAGGCAGAAACAGGAAAATCCCTGGGATTTGAGGGCTAGTCAATTTAACTGAATAGATGATCCCTAGGTTAAGCAAGGGACCTTATCTCCAAAGCTATGGTGAAAGTGACTGAGGAAGATTTCCAACATAGGCCCCTCTCCTCCATATGCATGTATACACATATGGTCATATATATACTCACATGCACAAAATATGTATCTACATGTGCAAAAATACTTTATCTTGTTAAGTGAAAGCACTATTATGTAAAAATTATCATTAATATTACTTATAAATGGCATATATGTCTGTGAGGAAGGTATGGAAATAGATTTTGAAGGATCTTTATGTATCAGGAAAAACATTTTATGACTGATTAAACAAGAAGAAATACATAATAGTGATATTTATGTCTCTATAAGTTTGTTTCCAAAGATTCCTACACCAAGTATAATAAGTCATGATTTTTCTGGAACTAATTTTTCAGGAGGTTGGATGTGTTACCCTTACTCCTAGTATTACTGTTAATGAGATAATGCTATTGGTTTATGTCTATTGAGTATTGAGCATTATGTCTTTTGAGTATTGACTAGTCTATGTGTTCAAGTTATTCACCTGAATGGTGTTGTTTTATTTTTTGTTATACCCATAGTTGGGTAATTACATTTTTTCAACTTTTCCATAAATAACTTAAGGTTTAAGAAGAGTTGATTTTGTGACACAACAAAAATAGATGACTAACATCCTTTCTCAATGATACATTGGGCATTATACTTTTAGAACCCTGCAAACATTTATTGTGTGGGGCATTGATAGAATTTTATTTATAAAAAATGAGTTGAAGGGAAAACAATTTCTACTACTCTAAATTAATAAGGCAGAAGCAAGAATGCATCACAGTCTATTTGAAAGCTATACACAAGCTGTGAAGTAAATAATAAGTAGATAAAAAATCTCAAGGGACCAGTTATTATAGTTTTAGGAGGTAAGTCAATTTCTTTCTGAAGGAGTCAACTTTTGTAAAGACTGACTGCCTTCGAAGAAGATTACCAAGTGTTAGAAAGAAGTGGTTAGCCAGGATTATATGAAATGTACACTCCAGAAAAAAATCTATGAATAGAAAATA
Organism: Jaculus jaculus; assembly: GCF_020740685.1. Taxonomy (NCBI): domain Eukaryota; kingdom Metazoa; phylum Chordata; class Mammalia; order Rodentia; family Dipodidae; genus Jaculus; species Jaculus jaculus. The sequence goes on along the minus strand of NC_059103.1, from coordinate 176,605,131 downwards.
ATAATGCCATCCACATTGATCATTAGTCTCATTTTCCCATGCATATCTCTCTCTAATCTGAGAATTCATAAAAATTCTTGTTTGTTAGGAACTGTAAATTTCATTAGGATTAATACCCTGATTTCAGAATTGAAGAAAATAAGATGAATATGTTTTTATATTAGCCCATTGGATATATAATTGACAAAACATGTTGGGAAAAGAGCACAACTAATTTAAAAGAAGTGTGACTGGCAGAACAATAGTCTCTTGAATACTGTATGACCTAATTTCTTCCAGTATTTGAATACGTTACCTTATTTGACAAAACCAATCTGTAAAAATACAACTAATGTTTGGGATCGTGAGAAGTTAAAATACCCTAAATTTTCCAGATAGACCCACCCAAATCATCTGAATCCATAAAGGTAGGAAAGAAACAGTAAACAGATTCTGAGCTACTTGAGGTAGCTCATAATAGAAAGCCAGAACTCTGGAGGCAGGGAATTGCTATAAATTTGAGGCCAACCTAGGCTATATAATGAGTTTCAGGATAGCCTGAAGTATATAGTAAGACCCTTTCCTAAGCAAACAACAAATAGATTGCATATGCAAGACCCCACCTGTCTTTAAATATGAGGTCTGGCTGAAATCATACACTAAAGAATGTGGTAGAACAGGCTTTGAGCAAAGGTTTTGATTCCATAATCCTAAAATATTAACATTTTGAGGATGTGATAGAGATGTCTCACTTAGTGCTGGGTACTCTACTGTCACTTCTCAGCACTACCAAGAGTTTTGAGACCTCTAAGGTGCAGAGACCATTGCAGAAGAGGCGGTGAAAAGAATGTAAGGTCCAAATGAATGGAAGGAGGGTTAATAATATTGGCATGGCATTCAGACAAAAAATCACCTTTAGATTCATGACCTCACAGTGTCTGATGCTACCTACACAAGATCTGCACAATAGGAGGGAAAAACTATGACATCAAAACACATAGACTAGTTAGAAAGAAGATGAGAATCAATGGAGAAGTGATTTTCAAAGGAGAAAAAGGAGGGTGGTAAGAGGAAATAATAACCCTGGTATATTGTGCATATTTATGGAAGTTATCAATAAAAGGTTGAAAAAAAGAAGTATTAACATTTGCAAACAATCCAGTGACCAGGATTGGATTCTTTCTCAGAACCTCCTGAAAGGACTCTATCTGGCTGACTCCTTGATGTGAGTCTGTTAAAACCCATGCTGGATTTCTAATCTACAAAACTATAACATAATAATTTGATGATGTTTTAAGCCTCTGTTTAGTGATAATTTGTTTCAACAAGAAGATAAGGCTTAAACAAAATCATTCAGATTTACTAATTTATCTTTTAATTAATGACAAAATTTTCATCTTAAAAGTGTTCAAGAGGCTGGTGAGATGGCTTAGCAGTTAGGGTGCTTGCCTGCAAAGCCAAAGGCCTCAGATTTGACTCTCCAGAACCCACATAAACCAGATGCAAAAGATAATGCATGTGTGCAAGTCAACACATATGCACAAGGTGGCACATGCATCTGGAGTTTGATTGCAGTGGTTAGAGGCCCTAGCACACCGATTCTCTCTCACACAGAAAAGTTAAATTAAAAAAAAAGTGGGCTGGAGAGATAGCTTAGCAGTTAAGTGCTTGCCTGTAAAGCCTAAGGACCCCAGTTTGAGGCTCTATTCCCTAGGACCCATGTTAGCCAGAAGCACAAGGGGGCGCATGTGTCTGGAGTTCGTTTGCAGTGGCTGGAGGCCATGGCATACCCATTCTGTCTCTCTCTCTCTCTCTCTCCCTCTTTCTCTCTTTCACTCTCAAATAAATAAATAAAAATAAACAAAAAAATTTAAACTTAAAAGGGTTCAAAAGTATAAAACAACTTTTCCTTGGTTGAAATCTCATGGCATACTATTCTTGTCTTAAAATAAAGGAAAATAAATGTTAGGATTCACTACTGACTTTCTAGTTGCAGTATAACAAAAGGACATGGCATTATAGAATAGACAATCTACTTGTAAATCTCAATTCAGGTTACCTGTAGGTTGCATGACTGAAAAGTGACCTAACCATACTGAACTTCAGAATGAATGTCTTCAAAATGTGCTTTGACTCCCAAAAATTTCTGCAAAAGATTTAGCACAATCTTAACACCCTAAAGATGCACATTGATCATTTACTGAATGTTTGCATGAATAAGTGAACTGCAATGTCAATAAGCATTTACATGAAATAAATTTACCCACTATTGCTCAGGCATTTATAATGTTTTTATTGATTAGCCTAGGAATCAAGCCAGAAATTCAGTGCTGTTGATCATGACTTTTCATCTCTAACTTTGAAGGATCCTTTTGAAAGTCAGATGACTATATGAGTTTACCTGAACAAGAAAATGGAATAAGAGGTGACTCAGAGCTGGCGTGGCGGCAGACAACTGTAATTCCAGCATTTGGAAAGCTGAGTCAGGAGTATTGAGGTCAGCCTGGGCTACATAGTCAGACTTTGTTTCAAGAAACTAGAAGAGAAGAAGAAAAAAGAGAGAGGAAGAGGAGAGAGTAAAGGGAAGAGAGAGTAGGGGTAAGAAAAGGAAGCTCACATCATTTTCACCCAAAACAGAATCGGTACAAACAATGGACATTTATCATCATTCCTTGTGTTTGTCAAGGTTATCAAAGAGGCATTTATGAGCTGGATCCCTGATGACCATGTTGGTCATGTGGCATGAGAAAGAAAAGAAAACAACTTTCTAATGTAAAAGGTTGTAATGCTTTTAACCTTAGAAAAGCCTAATTTACTCTCATATTTTTCTTCATGTTTATTTCTATTTTGAAGTAACTTGTGGAGACAAAGCTTTACCAGCTAAAATTTATACTTTATCTGTAATCAGTAATAATTTCAGACACATAAAAGTAGTCTTCAATTTCAGTTAAACTGGAAAAAAATTTAAAAAGACATATTGTGTACATTTTTGAGGTTCCCTATTGTAAGTTAAAAAAATCTGTACCGCTAGACACAGTTTAAACCTAGAGTTTCACATTTAGACAGCCCACTAGACAAACTTGACAAGGACAAAATGGGTCAGAAGTGTCACTTCTTAGGAATAATTAGAATCATCTAATGTAGATGAAAGAGGTCAGACTGGCATCCACTGCTCACTAACCTTTGAAGTTACTGGACCGACAAAGGAGTAGCATTCAATAAATGTTTATAGTCAAGCCAAAAGGTTAATGGAGATAAAATAGACAGCCCAAAGGTAAAGAATAGAGGAAAATTCTAGCCCAAGAAACTGGTGACATAATGCTGTCTTAGGGGTTCCAAATTTTGCTGGAAGTATTTGTTAATGATTTCTGAAAGAAGACCTCGGGAGAAATAGAAGTCCTAGGAAGACCTCACATGTGAGAAGATCTTGCCATCACCCTCCTTTTACAAAAGCACAGGTGTTAACTGATGAAACAATTGGCCTTCATTGACTTGAGGACATAGAAGATAATATTGTTACACTGTTGTAGTGGTTTGAATCAGATGTCTCTTCTAAACTCATTTGTTTTGAATGTTTGGTCCCCAACTGGTGGCACTTTGTGACTGGGAGTCTTGCTAAGGTGGTATGTTATTGGGTCTGGGCTCTGTGGTGTTACAGCCAACTCTCTTTTGTTATCTTCTATCTAAGTGGCAAGATTGCAATGCCCAGACCGCTCTACCATTCTTTTACTACCATCATGAAATTTCCTCTGGAGACTCTAAGCCAAAATAAATCCTTTCCTCCTATCAGCTGTTTTTGGTTTGGTGTTTTATCCCAGCAACTCAAAGCTAACTACAACTATCTCACACTATTAAATGTAGTTTGATGGTTTTGAATATGGTTTTGATGTTCCATTTCTGTAACTGAGCAAGATGCATAAGGATACAAAGCTATTTGGGAATGTTTACTGACATTTTAGTACTTCATACCTGGTTAAATTCTCTCAGCAGTAAAATTATATATTATATTATAAGTGTTATGAATATATATTATATAGTCTACATATATATGTAGACAATTTTCAGAATTACTTTAGACATTAGATCTATAGTGTTAGAATCAGAAATACATTTGTTTATTAACTAGCTCATAAAACTAAATAATACCCTTGCAAATAGCAACTTAATTATTCTCAATATCTAAATAAAAATTTATACTGCATGTGTTTTCAGCTTTTACTACCACATAAAAATTTTGCCATGTAAAAGCTTATGAATAGAATTCCAGTGTAAGAAATATTTGGATGCTTTATTTGAAGTTTTCTGATACATTTGGATAATATATCTAAATATTTCCCACACTGGAATTCTATTCACTGTGACAATATTGAAAAGATTTTATCACTCTACTTTTATGAAGCTAGTGGCAATGAGTTTAAATTTTAAAAATTGGGCTGGAGGTATGGTTTTAACAGTTAAGGTGGTTGCCTACAAAGCCCAAGGACCCAGGTTCGATTCCCCAGGGCCCACATTAGCCAGATGCACAATGGGGGCATACATATCTGGAGTTCGTTTGCAGTGGCTAGAGGTCCTAGAATGCCCACTTATTCTTTCTATCTCTCTCTTCCTCTTGCTCTCCCTCTTTCTCTATCAAATAAATAAATAAATAAATAAAAGTAAAATATTAAAAAAATAAAAATCGACATTCAATTCTATGTGGTTATATCAATTTAAACTGTATATTACCAAGGATGAGTGGAAATATGCAAAGTCATGATTTAAGACTTTATGGAACTATATTTTCAGTAATTTGTATGTTCTATACAGTCCCCAAATTAACTTTTAGTATGACATTTTCCACCCAATAAAATAATGCCTTAAAGTAAATACAATTTTTAAAGTTTGGGGGAAATATATATGAATGTTTATGCTTGATGCTATTGAGGTAAATTTTTTTTATTCCTTTCAGAAAGTAGCATATTATGTAAAATGACACTCCAAGTGGTCCCATGGGGCCATTCATTCTTCATAATACACCAATATACTCCATAACTAATTAATGCCAAGTATTTACATTGAACTAGGTAGATCATGTGCTCCCACTGAAAACATTTTCTGTATTTAAAAACAGAATGGGTCTCTAGACATCCCTGAGTCAGACTGGTAGTCTTCCCTTATTTATCATGTCTAAAACCAAGGTGGAATATGTGGATTTTGGGGGGGCTGTATGCATGTGTATAAACTCAATGTGTAATTAATAAAACTTCTAATCTCACACTAATGAAAATTACCCAACCTACAATTATTTTGGATAATAACAAAACTCAACTTTACAAAACATTATTAAAATTGCATTACCTGATAACTTGATACATTTTCAAATTTATAATCAAAGCAATTAAGAACACTCTGAAATTAGAAAACATATGAGAAGGAAATGAGTGATGAGCTACAACAATAACCACTACACTATACTGTTAGACACAAAATAGATGTGTGGATGGAAGTTCTAGGAAAGCTTCATTACAATGATGTGTTGATTTACAAAATAACCTATAAAGACACCAGGAAAATGAAATCCCAGAGAACTTCTGCACACAAATATCTTTAAGTTGACTGGGGTGTGCAGGATCTCAAGCAAGATATGACACTTTTATTTTTAAAACAAAATGTGTATGGAATAAAATGTTGGAAAATTTTGGCACTATACCTATATTTTTTATGTCAGACAGTTTTATCTCTGTGAACCAAAAATTTAACTAGTCAATATTTCTTGAGGTATAGTTGCTTTTAGACCTAAAAAATATTGGCACATTATCTTCACACAAGTCACTACTTAAACATAGAAATTTTCATACAAGAAATAATGATCTTGTTAGAAGTGGAACACAAATAATTGTACATGTCTAGGTTATTTAAAGCAATCTTGTAGTCTCTTAATGAATGCAAGCCTTTATTAATATTTAGAAAAATACTTTATTATGATTTAAAACTTCTCTAAAGATAAAAATAGTTCATCTTTCAAGTAGGAAAAATCTCTAAATTAACAATAAGCATCTAAGTTATATAGATATTTATTCCATTCCATTTTCAAAAAGAATAGGCTCATTTCTCTTCTTCTTTGCCAACTCCACTCCCACAGTCTCATCTGTTCTTCACATGCATTTGGCTCTCAGCTAGGACTGACTCCCTCCAAGCTGGCAGCCATTAGCTTCAACCTTTTATTTTATAAGGCTCTGAGAGTTGCAGAGTGTTTAAGGAGTGTTGTTTTGCTCCTGGCAGTGTTTCTGGGCTTGCGCCTAGTGCAATGTGCAAAAGATGTCAATGCTGAAACCCCAAGAAGGAAAATGAAAAAAAAAAAAAAAGTGACTCTTGAGTAGCCCTCTTACATAAGGCTGTCACATAAGCTTGTGGCCGAGGTCAGGGACATTAGAGCTTTGGTACCAGCTATATGACCCAGGGCCAGTCACTTAACCTCTGAAGGTCTCATCTTCCTTCTGTGTAAGATGATCTCATATGTCCTTACAGCTTGTTAATACTGTCATTATGAGACATTCTGCTTTAGAATTTCCATACAAGTCAAACTCAAATTCTAAGTGTGCAGAGCAAGATATATACAGAACTCCTATTGAAAGAATTTAAACTTACTTTATTGGAGAAACAAACATAAAGCCATCTTAATTGGCTGTTTTTTGTTTGCTTGCTGGATTGGTTTTTGGTGTTTTGTTGTTGTGGTTGTTGTTGTTGTTGTTGTTAGCTTGTTAGTTAGTTTTGAGGTAGGGTTTCACATTAGTCCAGGCTGGACTGGAACTCACTATGTAGTCTCATGGTGGCCTCAAACTCACAGTGATCCTCCTACCTGTGCCTCCAGAGTGGTGGGATTAAAGGCATGTGCCACCACACCCAGCTCTTAATTGGCTGTTTTGTGAATTTAATCTCTTAGAGAATGTGATGTGGCCAAAATTAAAACTTGAAGACTATAGGACATATGTAATAGATGTATACTCATATTGAATTATTAATGGCTTATTTAAGTCAAAAAGATAGTGACCAATTTCGTTCAGTTATCTTTGGGAATTATCCCAAATTTATATTGTATGGGTGAGAAAGCACTGTTCTACTCAGTCATCCTCAGAGGCTAAGAAGAGTCCATCTTTCAGGAATTAAGCCTCTTTACTATTATCATTTCAGTTAATCTTAATTCCTGTTAGAAGGGAAAGGAATCAATATCTCAACACTACTAAGAATGTAATATGCAAATATAATGTTACTTTTAATTGCATGCTATTCTCTTGATATGCATATCTACAAATTCTAAAGTATATAGAACTCATTTATGTTTTGAACTTAAACATGTCTGATATCATATTTGAAATTAATAAAAATATATGGTAAAATAAGAGAATGAATTATCAGCATAAGCCTTCCTGAGATAAACACAAAAAAGTTCAAATATTAAACTTTATCTTATGTTTTGTGGTAAAAGAGAGTACTGTTTAGGAAGTCAGGTTCTCCCTGAGCAAATCATTGACTGTCAAGTTACTAAAAGTCAGATGTAAAAATTCAAATCTTGGCACACTATTTGGCAGAAGTTTAGGAGTGTTAAAGTATTTGAACAAAGCTAATCTAACTTGTGAGACAGTTTGATAACAGAAGAATTATAAACACCTCAATTGAACTAAAGACTTTGATGATGGGAGTGGTTTCCAATATTTTTAACAATTTTATCAACACACACAGAAGGGCTATCCTAATTCTGCTCTTTTAAAGAGTAAAAGTGTCCCTCACTTTGTAACTTTCTTTCCTCCTGGACTATAGTAAGAATGGGCACAAACCGAGCATTTACCACTCTGCTCTCAACTCTGAGAAACTTGGTTCAGCAACTATCTATCTATCAACTATCTATCAACTCTGGGCTACTCAAAAGGAGTTATCTTTATTAACACTGCCCCTGGATAAACGTATAACTTTTCGTTACTAATTTTCTGTAGGATGCTTTTTATGAGAAGCAATGTCTTTGTATGCACTGTAATTAGAAAATGCATATGAACATATTTAGTTTCTGAAAATGGTATATTTGAGGTGTAATCTTACTCATAAGAGGAAGAGAAATTTTACTAAATCTTCTTCAATTCTCTATTTTATCTCATTTTTTCTTTTTCTTTTTTTTTTTTTTTGAGATAAAATCTCTGTATCCCTGTATTCTTGGCTAGACTTGAGTTTGAAATCCTTCTCTTCAGTTTCCTAAGTGCTGAGATTAGAGGCATGCCCCACTCATAGCTTCATTCTGTCATGTTCTTATAGAAATCATGGAAACATAGGTAGAATCAATTTGTATGTTGAATAGAGTTTGTCTATTATAATGATTGCTGTGGTGGTTTGGTTCAGATGCCCCCCATAGACTTAGGTGTTCTGAATGCTAGATTCCCAGTTGATGGAGATTTGGGAATTAACACATTCTAGAGGCAGTGTACTGTTGGGGGCAGGCTTATGGGTGTTATAGCCAGTATCCCCTTGCCAGTGTTTATACACTCTCCTGTTGCTAATGTTCATCTTATGTTGGCGGGGAAGGGGGTGATGTTCGCCCTCTGCTCATGCCATCATTCCCCCTGCCATTATAGAGCTTACTTCTTGAGACTGTAAGCCAAAGTAAACCTCTTTTTTCCCAAAAGCTGCTCTTGGTTAGGTGATTTCTACCAGCAATGCTAACCTGACTGCAACAGTAAAGTGGTATAAAGGAGCGGGGTTGTTGTTAGACACCTGACTGAGTGGTTTTGGCCTTTTTGGAGATCTTTGAGAGAAATGTGGAAGGATTTGAAACCTTGGCCCCAGAGACACCTTGCAGTACTATAAGTAAAGCTTGATGGACTATTCTGGTTAGAGTTGAAAGACCCGAATGCAGTAAGAAATATGGACTGTAAGTTTGGCTTATGAGGGTGGGAAAGAGCTTTGCTTGGACTGGACTAGCACTTTATGTGAGAAGCTTGCTCTTATGCCTGTGTCATGAGAAGCTGTGCAGGGTTACTTTGTATAGAAATGAACTGGTGTGAGCACAGGGATATGGCACAGAAAGAAAAATCTTTTGGCTGCAATTGAGCGTTACAACCTTTGAGATTGGGTTAGTTTACCTGACTGGGACAACAGGAAGAATGTTGACTCTTTTAAAGGGACCTGAGTGCTCAGAGTGTCCTGTTCTTCAGAGTCTGCTTTATTCCCCCCACCCCGGATTAACAAATTGGCACCCACCTGGTTTTGTGGAGTATAAGAAAGGCAGGAAAGAGAGGGTCATTGAGTTTGTAACATGGTCTTGTGTTTTGGAAATGGCCATGGGCAGTGTGAAGCAGATTTGCTGCTTGCCTGCATGGAGACCCCATGGAGCCCTGAGGATAAACTGTGGATTGCAGTGGAGACCCAGGGGAGATGCTAGGACCACAGGATGGCTATTAAGGAGAGCTGCCAGCCCCAGTGAAGTTTTCCAGGACTGTGAGTAGCCTAGCTGGAGGGGCAGAATTGGAACACCAGAGACTTATTGCTGGTTAGAATTACCGGACTTGGAAATTTGTCACTAGTTAAAGTTGTTGGGCTTGAAGCTACAAAGTTTGGAATGTTTGCTCTGGTTATTTTAAATCATGTATTGGTTGAGTATTTCTTTGCTATGGCCAATGCCATCTTTTGCAGTATGAATATTTATTCTGTGGTATTATCAGTTTTTGAGGTTATTTTTTGGTATTATGGCTCAATTAAAAGACCTTGGATCATGGTGATGTATGAACATTATTGGGATTGATAAAAAAAGAATGGGGACTTTTAAAGTTCTAATGAATGCATTGCATTTTACACCATGGATGGTTATTAGTTTATGGGGGCCAGGGGCAGAATGTGGTAGTTTGATTCAGGTGTCCCCCATAAACTTAAGTGTTCTGAATGCTAGATTCCCAGCTGATGGAAATTTGGGAAATAACGCCTCCTAGAGGGAGTGTATTGTTGGGGGCAGGCTTGTGGCTATTATAGCCAGTTTCCCCTTGCCAGTGTTTGGCACACTCTCCTGTTGCTATTGTCCATCTTATGTTGGCCAGGGGGTGATGTCCACCCTTTGCTCATGCCATCATTCCTCTGCCTTCATGGAGCTCCCTGTCAAGACTGTAAGCCAAAAATAAATATTTTTTTTTTCACAAAAGCTATTCTTGGTCAGGTGATTTCTACCAGCAATGCAAACCTGACTGCAGCAATTGCATACAAATACATTTTCTTGCCTCACTTTCATGTGAATTATATTAACATTTGGAAAGTGATATTTCATCTTGATTAGCTGTTATTTTTGCCAGCTCAGTAACATAACATTGTGTGTAAAAGCATTCCAATTTGTAATAACCAATCATAATTACTATTGGATATGTCCGTATTGTTTCTGTGTTGGTTATTATGCTATTTAAATAATAACTTGGGGCTTTTATATAAATATATTCTATTCATTATTCATGCAGTCACATTTGTTGGATATTAACTATATAGACAGAGATGAAAGTTACATTTCCCATAGATACAATGTATTGATAATGCATAACATATGCATATATTATTTAACCCAACATTAATAATCCAACTAATTATGTTTTAAGACTATAAATGGGACATTTGGAAATTACACTGCATATATGATGACACATGATCAAAAGACAGTGTAGCTACAGTGGTTAATACATTATTTCAGGACTAGAGTGGATCTTCAGGACCATGTAGGACTATACTTTAATTTTGTGAGCTTAAACTCTATCACAGCTAATTTATATTGTCAGCTTGATCAGATTCACAGTCAAGTAAGAGACATACCATTTAAGTGGATCTGTGAAGGTATTTCCAGGAAGGATTGATAGAGGAAGGAATACCTCCAAGAATGGGCCCTTCTAGTGGTAGACTATATGTTAAGAAACTCCAAGAAAACACAGGGCCTTTGCCTGTCTGCCTGTGCCACTTGCTGGTTCATACATATGCCCTGTTGCTGCTAAACTCATACATTGGAACCTAGCTACATTAGCCTTCAAACATGGAGTCAAATCCAGAATCTCTTCAGGAATCCTCCAGACCTTCAGTGTCAGATTGAGATGGACAAAGTCCAGCCTTATAGACTGAGAAGCTGCCTGGTTCTTCAACTCTCCATCTTGAAGACCAGCAGTGTTAGACTGCCCATCCTCTATTTTACAAGCTAATCTGGGAAGTCCCTGTATAATACATTTTAATTCAATGGGTTCTATTCCTCTTGAGAACCCTGACTGATGCTAACCTGCTGTTATGTAGAAATGAAAGAAAATAAAACATAATTTATATTTTTAAGTATCTTTATTTATTTATGAGAGAAAGGAAGATAGAGGGAGGGGAGAGAGAGAGATTGTGCATAAGCCAGGGCTTCCAGCCACTGCAAACAAACTCCAGATGCATGTGTTACTATGTGCATCTGGCTTACATGGGTTCTGAGGAATCAAACCTGGTCCTTAGGCTTTGCAAGTAAGTACCTTAACACTAAGCTATCTATTCAGCCCAACTTATATATTTTATATAAAGTCCATTCACACCCATATTTCAGATGCATTTTGGGGATTAAGCCAAGTAGTTCCATATATATTAACCACAATTTATGTCCTTTTAATATTCATGCTGCTAAATTATGCATATTATAAAAATGAATGGAAAAACATTTTGAAAACCATGTTTTATTAATTGTAAACCTTTGGGAAATATAGTGCATATATGTGTATATTCTACTATATAAGTATATGTTAAGTCAATGTACACTATGTCATTTATTGGTCATTATGAAATAATAGTCAAGATGACCTATAAACATGTACTTTAGAGGGAAGGTGCCTGAGTGAGGATCATGTTCACATCACAATAGTAATATTATGACCTTGGTGAAGTTGCTAAACTGTACTGCTCTTCAGGTTCTTCATTTGTAAGATTAACATAAAAGTGTTTATGTTATAGATTTATGTTACTGAATTAATGAGCTCAAGTATATAATATAAATAACAGTACCGAGTATGTTATTCCCTGTAAACAGTATGTTTATGCTTCTAGTTATCCCTGAACACTACAGGTACGTGTTCCCACTGACTTGAAGAATTTCCAGTAAAATAATAATTTTGGCTGGCAAAAAAGTTGTATTTCCCCAACATAAGATTTATTTCAAAATAATCTTTTTTTTTTTTTTTTGAGGTAAAATCTCACTCAGGCCCAGGCTGAACTGGAATTCACTATGGAGTCTCAGGGTGGCCTCGAACTCATAGTAATCCTCCTACCTATGCCTCCTGAGTGCTGGGATTAAAGGTGTGTACTACCACACCCAGATATTTCAGCTTTTACTAAATATCAAATAGGTAATAAAATCCTATGTGCTACATTGTTTTCTAAGTTGTTTGCTTGCAATTCTGTGAAAATGCACATGAATCTTCTTAAAGCTGTGTTTGACATCAGTTCTTCAAGTCCATGGAAACTGCTTTACTGATCCTCTATGAGTCAGTGGTTAGCAGTTCCTGTTTACATGATGCAAGATGCCTTGCTGCACATTGTAGAGCTAATTGAATGGTGTTTATTCATTGTCTTCAGCGTTCTTTAAGCTGTGAAATGTATAGCTTTTGTGGTGAGTTCTTTCTCATTTCTGCACAGGTTGAAGCCTTTGTAAGTCTAGTTGAGATGTTAAATAACAGTGCCAGGCATTGAGTAACGGAAATAGACTGAACATGTTCTATTCAAACATACAAAATAATACAAAAAAATAACAGGCACTATTTTTCAGCATTGATGATGGTATTGTATATTGTGTGTGCATGTAGTGTTTGTTTGCAGTGGTGAGAAGCCGTGGTGTTCACGTCTTCTCTTTCTCATTCTCCTTGCAAATAAATGAAAAAAAAAATAAAAAGGATGCAAACATCAGAAAATAGTCCAGCCATTCTTCAGGGTTGCAGGTCAGTTCCACTCCTGAGAACCTTGGATGTACCGATTCACCACTTGCCTGAGTTAAATTAATATCATTTGCAGATGAGATTAAATTTGCTCACTAGTAGATTGGACCCATAACTACAAAGCAATTTCTCTTGACAGACAGGATTCAAGTTTAAACTGAAAGATCAAAAAGAATTCTCAGTGAGAGCATTGGGTAGAAATAATTCAGAGGTGAAAATCAACAGGGCTGTGGCAGTTATTTTGAAATAAATTGGTTTAAAAACAAAAGATTCAACTATAATGCAAATGCTATTTGTGGCTTGCTCACACTGTGAGGTTTCTAGAAAGTGATGAAAGTGTTCAGGACAAGAAGCAGAAAACTCAGTTCACATGCTTCTGGACTGCATAAACATAAAACACTGGATGAATACTTCTTGAGCTCTGGAGCCAGATGGAGTTTCAATCCAATGTTTTTTACATATGTTTGAAGTGCATTTGGGCACGTACCTGGTCCTGTCCATGTATCAGTTCCTTTATTAATATTATAACACCTCACAGGGGTAGTGTAAAGGTTGAATAAGTTGATACTTATACATTTATTGGTCTTACATGTGAAAAATGCCAAATGTTTACTTATAATTATGATATCTGACTTGAGGAAATATGAAATTTCAGATTAAATTTCTATCATAAATCTAATGTCTTTCTCAGTTAAATAGCAAGTTCAAGGCCAGCCTGGGACGTATGAAATCCTGTCTCAAAACGAAATCCAGTATCATTTAATTTATATAATCCAATATTAACAAAATAATCAATGTGCCTTAGACAAAAATGCATAAAGAATTACTACTTTTACCAATTATCAAATATTTGATCTTTTATCTACTAAACATTATGCCATCCTAATGAAAAGACTTAATGACAACTCATTGGTTGGTTATCGTATTACCTTGTATTATAAAATTTCCCTACTTACTAAATGCAAAAGAAAGTATTTCATTTAAGATATTCCAAATTTCTTAAATATATTTATTCTTTTCAACTTAAACACAAAAACATAAAAGTACAACTTTTTAATAGGTTTTCATATAAAGTTAAATATATATAGTCTTCAGAATTTTTGGAGCTGCAAATTTTATCATATTTTTGGTGACTTCTTTTTTTTTTAATTTTTTTTTGTTCATTATTTATTTATTTATTTGAGAGCGACAGACATAGAGAGAAAGACAGATAGAGGGAGAGAGAGAATGGGCGCGCCAGGGCTTCCAGCCTCTGCAAACGAACTCCAGACGCGTGCGCCCCCTTGTGCATCTGGCTAACGTGGGACCTGGGGAACCGAGCCTCGAACCGGGGTCCTTAGGCTTCACAGGCAAGTGCTTAACCGCTAAGCCATCTCTCCAGCCCATTTGGTGACTTCTTATACTAGCAATATACATACACATATGTTTAATCATATATATATATATATATATATATATATCCATAAAGTATGTGATTTTAAATCTGTTTAAATAGACTTAACATCTTGACCACCTATCATTTCTTTGTGGTAAAATCTTTCATATTTTTCTTCTACTTTTTACATTATACTATATACAGTGTCCTTTAATATTTAGAAAATCAAAGTGGCAATAAGTGCATAGTACAGCAGTGCCCTGCTCCCTAGGCACAAAGATGGAATCCCTCCAACAAAAACACATACTTCTGTGAGCACTCTTGGATGATATTTCTCCATTATATCAGAAAGTCAGAAAACCATGTCACTCATCCCCACTGACAAAGACTCTTCCTAACTGAGCTCGACACAAAGGAAAAACCTCAATGCATACTCATATTGCGTTTGCTTTGCCTATTTGCATACATATTCAGGTCAAAGTGCTTTCATTCACTATTCTCTGTTCTTTGATCCTCAACACCAAACATGAACATCTATCTTCATGCTGGGCTAAGTAACCCAAGCTCTAGTGTCCAATAATAGAGAAGAGTAATAAGAATTCTTTTTTTTTTTTTGTAATATTTCTGAATGAGATTTATTACTACTTTTAGGGGACAGAAAACAGCTTTTCTCCTACAGCAACTCAGTGAACACTTTGCACTGTTGATAAGGATGCAACATGAAAAATACACAGACCAACTTTTTCTTTGGTACAAATCACACTATTCAACAACATATGGAGACAGTTTGATAATGTTGCATTAGACTAGTTTAAGCAGCCCTTAAGTAAAATTAATGATGAGGCTAGTGGTTAGTCAAATTTCACCCATAAAAATTGGAAGTGTCTCCCTTAATTGTATATAATGCTAAATGTGGAGTAAAATAAACTCAATTAAAAAAAATCCCTCAATCATTTAACTACTGGGAATAGGATAAACATTTGCAACAAAACCAAATTATTTTGTAGTTTTTCCTTTCTTAAAAGCAAAGATTGGGGTTGAAGAGGGGGAGGAAGGGCTGGGAGGGAAACATGATAAAAAGAAGGGTCTGGCCTTGGGACTGGGACAAAGAGAGTTCATGTTCCAATAAGACTCAACAAACAGCTGTGATCAGAATCTAAGTGATGGGAAACAGCCTGTAGCTTCGAGATAGCTGCTTTGCACTATTTCTGAGTTAAGCCAACACAAGTAACATCATGAATGCATAATTATAATTATGCATTAGAGTATGCATAATGATCTTAAAATTGGTAAACAAAGGGAAAGTATTATAATTTCTCAGTAATTTTCAGAAGACCATGATCTTAGATCAAGATTTAAGGAGAGGCAACTTGCTGAAACTTTCATGTGACATTTGCAAAAAAAAAGTGTGTGTGTGTGGGGGGGGGATAATGATAAAGTAGTATTATATTAAAAATATCTTTCCGGGGATGGAGGGGTGGCTGAGGGCGTTAAAAATACTTGCCATACATTTGAAACCACTTGGGTTTCATTGCCAAGCATCCGCATAAGCAGCTGGGTGTAGACCCATGATTTCAGTTCTATGGAGGGTAGAGAATTGCTGTAGAATCACTCACCTAAAAATGGCTGCTCCAAGTTCTGTGAGAGACCAATCTCAAGGAAACACTGAAGTGAGCCCTAGATGGTACAGCCCGATATGTCCCTATGGCCTTTTCCTTCAGGCACATGTCTTCACATGGTGCACAGAACACACACAATCACATGCATGCATGAATGCACACACACATAGCATGCAAAGTGAAGTATCTTCTAGGAAACTCCATACGAAAGGGTTAAGGCAAATACATGCAAGAGTATTTCAGGACATGGAATACAGATATTCAGGGCTGCTTCATCTTGAAAAGCGCCTAAGCTTAGAGATAGAAATAAAAATTAAGTAGTAGTTTGCATTTCTGTTACTTATTGGCTAAAGTAATGTATGACCTTGGAGTTGATTGCTTGGGAATAAAGATCTACAATAAAATGGGTAGACGAATTAGAAGATGCGTTGCAGATAATTAATGACAAACGGCATTTACCCCCAACTACCAGATCCAGAAACACTGGCCAATAGAAAGTGTCATCTCACTGCCTCCAGTTGTGATGCAAAAGCATTTCCTTTCAGCTTGCCAAAATAAAGATGGAATGTTAGGTGGTAGCTAATATCCCTTCCCACCACCTTAAAACACAGTTATGTTACTTTGATTTTTCCTTCCACATAACTTTGCCTTCTATTTTTCAGACAAAATAACTTGAGATTCTGCAACCCTAATCTTTTCTCACGGTACTATTTTTACTGCTTTGCCCTGGAAGTGGGCCAAGTTTTCTTCATTCTTTACTGAGTCTTAAGCTGAATGCTCTTGATATCTTAAGGACATAGGTAAACGTGAGAACTCATGGTTTCCACAAGGATTTGTCCCAGAGGGTAAGAGGCTAAGGATGCTTTGGAGAACATTTTTTCTTCCTCAGCTAGAAAACAAATGATATCCTGAACTTTCTGAATCTATATTTTTCTTGTCCTATATTTCCACCGAAATTCAGAGAAACCATTCAGCATTATTCTTTTTCAGAAGTTTTTCCTTTACTTGTCTTATTATCATGCTTCTTAAAGTCTTTCCTTAAAATCTTTATACCTCTCATTACAATGCATTAGTGTTTGACCCATAATGTTTCAACATATATTCCAATAATGATTCATACTAGTTATAACCCTATCCTATGACCTTTATATTTCCCTGTGACTATTCTTCCCTCCCATTCACTTTCCATGCCTTCTATACTTCTATTTTCCTTCTCCGTCCCTCTATCTCTTCCTCTCCTTCTCTCTAGTTTCTCCTTCCCTCCCACTCTTTGTCTCCTCCCTTTCACCGTGGCTTCCAGGGCAGCATAATTTGGGACTCAGCAGTCACCATTTGCCTCTGTTGACATAATCAATCACCAGATAAAAAAATTAACTTTGGTCACTAATTTTTGTGCACATATTAATTTTAGCACATATATTATTTCATTACTGAAATCAACTAAAGCCAATTTCAATATATTTATTTTTTTTGGGGGGGTGAGAGAGAAGAGAGAAAGATAGAAAAAAGTATGCTGCGATCCTGCTCCAGAAGCACATGTCACTTTGTGCATCTGACTTTACATGGGTGGTGGTAAGCCAGAGAGGCTGCAGATATTCCCAAAACAATACAGGCTAGTTGCCAAGGCTCTTGGTTGCATACCAGAATAAGACATTAAAACCCAAGTGATGAAGACACTGTGTGCTTGTGCTGCAGGGTACTTAGAAATTAAATTGGAACTGACCTGGAGGAATCCTCCCTGCTGACTAGCAGCCATAGTTCTGGAAAGTGCTCTGCCACCTGCTTGGGTGACAGAAGTCTCAATCAGTGGTGGACCCTGCAAATTACCCAATTGGCAAGCTAGGCGAAACGTGTCCCCTAGTGCAGTAGAGGCATGTCTGTTATGAAGGTAGCAAACTGTTCTCCAGTTTGATTTGAGGCCTGTTGCACAGGAAAGAATTCATGTCTGATATTGAAAACTTAATCAAAAGCCTATGGCTGGGACGGTCAGAAGTTCTAGGGGGAAGTTACTACTGTTGTTTGGCTATGTGGCTATACACTGCCCACTGAATTGCCTCCTGAATTTATGCTCCTCTTGAGCTTCTCTCACTTTTGCCTATAGAACTTTCTCTCTTCAGAAGGTGGTGACTGCTGGGAATGCTCAAAACATGTCAAAATGCTGAGAACAAGCGACACCTGAGTGTTTTGGTACTTAATGAGACATCTCTACTACACCTTCCAATGGCTCAGGGACTATAGAGGCGGTGAAAAGAATGTAAGAGCCAAAGGATTGGGAGGGGTGCTTTGAAATACTGTCTTCCAGAGAAAAAGTGGTCATTCTATTCATGACCTCATACTGCCCTTTGACTGCATAAGACCTGTATTATCTTGTGGATAATGGAGGAATAAAGTTTGTGGGTTTTTTTAAATAAATTTTAATTTTAAAAAATAATGAATGAATAAATAAAAAGGACTAAAAAAAAATCTCAACCCAGGTTTTATAACAATAATAATAAAAAAAATCTTTCCCAGCATCAATGGCGTGACTAGAGATTTAAGGGAAGTAATCGCAAAAACAACTTGGGTACTGTGAAGAAGTTTTAAGATAGGGCTAGAGGTCAATATTGTCTAAATAGAGTGTGATATTCCATGTTTTTGCATCTTACTTCATAGGGATAATAAGATAATCCTTTAAAAAATTCCCATTCTTTTTCCAGTAAGACAGAAATCATATACATTATTTCAGGTTTTAAGAATATGTGTCTTTTGGGCAATATCCTGGTTCACAGGCTAAAATGTTACAGACAAGTGTCTTTTCTGTGACCTTCTAGAAAAAAGAAAAAAATCTTGCGACCTTCTAGAAAAGAGAGCAAAGGAGACGGGAAAGTTCACAGACTTTTGAATAAAGAGCCAAGTCTAGATGTATTATTAGACAGTTAAAAAATTCCTTCATATGCCTACCAAATATGTATAGTTGGATCTGATCAACAATCTTGTTTTATTTTTCAGTATTGGCTGGAATGGAATTATTATGTTGGCAGTGTTAGATGACTGGGCTAAAGACATTCTTTAATCAAACCAGAAAAATAGTAGCATGAAATGATCAAATATAGGGAGTTCCACATATAAATGAACTCTGAAAGTTCAGAATATAAACAACTTAGCATTCAAATACATTTTTCACCTTCATAAACCCTTTTACAAACCAGAAACTGCAGCCTTTTGGGGGTCTTCAATATTTATGCACATTTTGGTTTGATTCTAATGCAACATAAATGAAAATAACAAATTGTTACAATGCATAATGACAAATGGTCATTTTATTCAACAGAATGTTCCTTTGAAATATAGTAAATAGAATCTCTTAGTTTATTTAGCTTGGCATTTCTGAAACCATAGTTTATAAGCCCCTATAAGACCTCAAACTTAGTAATTTAAAAAAAAATTATGAGTTATTGCTTAAATAGAGCCAAGAACTGGCATAGCCTCAACTTTGTGAATGGCCAAGTCTCAAGGTTAGAGAACAAGACTGTTATTGAGCTCTTAATCTAGCAATATATTCTGTATAAATTCCTATGTCCAGGAATAAGAAGTATGTGTTAGGGAAGAAGTGGGAGGGAAGTTAGGGAGGAAGACTGGCTCCTTGTCCTTTTCTGATCATAGGAAAAGTTTTAATGACTTCTCTTCTGCTGCTCCCATCTCTGCTTTTGTCTCCCAGATTCTGATATTATTGCCCTTGGTCCTTGGAGCTTGTGAGCCTCTTTAACTTCTCTACAACAAACGGTTCATTTAAGAAAGACATGCAGAAGCTTACGGAGAACTCCAGGAGTCAAAGGGGTCTCTCTGTCTCTCTCTTTTCTACCTCTGTCGTCTCTACTTTCATCTTCATATCATTCTCCTGTATTTTTTTAGAGATAAGGTTTTACTATGTAGCTCAGGTCATCCTGGAACTCTTAAGCCTCTTGTCTTACCCCCAGGAGGTCTAGGAATATTGACACAGCTGTCATTATTAAGCACTTACTTGCTTTCAAACACTTCTCCACTACCTCTAAACCTGGACAGACATAGGCAAAAATCTTCCTTATTTTTTTTTGTGTTTGCTCATTTTGTTCTTAAGTGTCTCCAGTGGTTCTCCACTAAATATTTGATGCTTTTGAAATGGCAAGGGGATTTTTAAGTCAGTACAATCAGCAAAAGTAAGTCAGAAGTTGTCTGTAAATAATATATAAACTCCATGGCCACTGCAGGCTGACATCCTGACTTTCGAGTTACTGTGAATAGACTCAGAAGTTAGCAAGGTATAACCATGGAGCTGGAATGAACTGTGCTCCTAAGGACTGTGGTCTACTTGCTTCAGAGAATAATTTCTGCAAATGCTGAACTCTGGTAGCTCTACGTGTCCCGTGGCCTCACTACATATCATTTGTCACTAATTGGCAGCAGCTGCTCCAGACAGACCTGTTCCTGGCAAACAGACTGCCTGCTTCTCTCAGCCCTTAGGAAATCTGCCTTTCTAGGTGAGTTTTGGGGCCATGTGTATAGCAGTGTGTCAAGCTCGTTTTCCTGCTATCTTAGACAAAGGAAAACTTAAGGATCTAAACATTTAGTGACACTAGCCCATCTTTTTTGACATTACGTAAATAAGTTTTTAATATATATGTTTCTGCATTTCTGATTGGATGGTTACCTAGAACAAAGCAAGACATTGAACAGATATAATTTTGAGAGTGTTATACAATTTAGAATTGAAACAAAGTTGATATCCAGTTATTTAGGATCTTACTAGCAAGGTCTTACATGCTGGATTCTAATTCTCTCACACATGAGGAGGACAAGCTTATTTTCATAAAAAGTTTAAGCCAAAGATGCTGAGCTTTGTCCCTTTTGACTTTCTCAAAACACTGTCACAACAGTGTTATTTTATCAGTAATTTCCCTGGACCATGGACCACCAGTGACATCATTTTCAATGTATTGCTGCTCTTCTTTATAATATTATAAAAATGAATCTTATTCTGTTTTTAATCACAAAGCTTATCCAGCAATCAAGGCAGGTATATAATAAGCTAAGCTACTGTGTAAATCTAAACATTCCCCACAAATGGAAAAGATACAGCCCGCGCTCCGTGATTGTTACTAAGGCGACTATCTAAAATGAAAATCTTATTAACCCTTTTGCTGCCTGGAACTACCCATGTACCATGTTAGCTGACTTCCCTGAACTTATCTCTCATTTTTCCCCTCAAGAAATTCATAACTGCATTGCTCCAGAGGAGTTATGCTCTGGTTATCCTATCTGAGGTTGAGAGGGCTGTGATGGGCAGTTGTCCCATATGGACAGCTGAGTGGGGTGGCTTGTGAGGGAGCTGACATCAAAACAGACAATAATACAGAGGGCACCTGATTTCCCACTTTTTCTAAGCATTAGTCTGATGAAACCATTGACAACATTAAGGGATTTCCATTCAATAAATAGCAGCCTAGTACTGTATTTTCCTTTCACTCAGGAAAATATTTGTCAGTAAAAGCTGTATGTTTCACAAACATATTTTGCTCGACTATTTTTGAATGACATTAGCAACTGTTAACATTTGCTAGGAAGAATAATATTTCAAAGCATTATGCATAACTTTATCCAAGAATGATTCATCTGACACTGTCTATTCTCTTTCTAAAACTATTCCACCCACCAAAGAAGGGAGTTTAACAACTCGGAGGGAGAACATGTAGTTCCATGTAATTTTGACAATGGGAGGCTATAACACTAGGAATTCCTTAACACAGATTGAGAAAATAAAGGGCATAATAAATCACACTAAACTATCTGTACTTTTACCTTATTAGCAAAAGAGGGAGCATACATGTTTCTTTATAACCTCTACTTTCCACTGCCTCCAAATCACATGCCTACCAAACCTTCGGGAATGAGGTCTTGATGATTCTCACCTAGCTTCTGTATTAGAGGCAAAGTGGCCCATTTGTTTTTCCATGACCCATGTCTTGATTTCTCCTGTCCTCATCCACCTAGGTCAACCTGCTGACACTTTCTTCCTGGAATTTCTCCCTGCTTCTCTATCAGTTCAGACCCACCACTTCTTCCTTCAGACCTTGTTAGCTCTTGCCCTGAGGGAGCATTTCCCCATTAACCTCCTTCTTGTTCTTTCATGTCCTTGCAACATAGAATTGTGCTGTGCCATTTTCTAATTTTTTGGTATGTTGTTTATAATTGCCTCCCCTAATTGTTTTTGTCATTGAGTTTACTCATTTCTTTTATCTGCCTATTATTCCACATGGTTCTGTCTTCCATATTCAGTCCTCACTTTTTTTCTCGTTTCAGAAGTAGCTTCACTGTAATCTAGTTCACTAATAAATATTTGATCCCTAACTTAAAAAAATTAGTTACATAAACTTTTGCTGTCTATAGTTTTATAAATTCTTCATTCTGAATTTTTTAAAGAACAATGTTATTGGCAAAGGACATACAAATCTGTGACATCAGCTTATGGATGAATATATGTATATATGTATATGTATATATATCTACATATATATATGGCTTGTTAGAGAGTCATATTACCTTTTATTACTGTGATGTCAAATTTAACATGTCCATAATGAAATTTCAGCCACTGTAAAGAAAATTTTCTCTTCAACTTCAACTATATCTATTGATATTATTCATCAATGATTACAAATAATATAGAATATCTAGCATTTCTTACATGTCAATATATTCAAACAAAATATATAAATGATATCAGATATAAAGAACTCAAAAATGTTTGCTGGATTAATGATTTACACTTTTGCATAGATGTTAATGTGACATATGCCATGTACCTTTGTTATTGATATCAATAATTAAATTCAACATGCTCCTAAGCATAAAAGAACATGCAATGAGAGCCAATTAGAACTCATGTAACCAACTGCAAATTTAAAATATGCTGACACATAAACAAACAGATGTTTAATCAATAATTCAGAGGTTGTTATCTAAAGCAGTAGAGCTGGTTATAAACTCAGGTAGGCATAAGAGAGCAAACATAGGGGCTGGAGAGATAGCTTAGCAGTTAAGGATTTGCTGTGAAGCCAAAGGACCCAGGTTCAACTCCCCAGGACCTACACAATCCAGATGCACAAGGGGGCGCATGCATCTGGAGTTCATTTGCAGTGGCTGGAGGCCTTGGTGCACCCATTCTCTCCCTCTCTCTCTCTCTCTCCCTGCCTATTTCTGTATCTTTCTCTCTCTCAAATAAATAAATAAAAATAAATATTAAAACAAAAGAGAGAGCAAACATAAGCTTATTAACTGGAAAGGTGAAGAGTGCACTTTGAGGTGACTGGACAAATGCATTTTCTCTTTGCCTGCATGTAAACAAAGAATTAATAATTGTCAGGTGTGGCTCCCACTTGTAGAATTCCATGGGTCATAAGAAGAATAGCATATGAGAGTGGAACTTCTCTGCTGCCTTCCTCTCTAAGCTGCCAGTCATAAAGGACCCAAATCGTTACAAAAGCATTTACTGCCATCCACAAACCAAGTTTCAAAGATTTGAGTTTTCTTAGTGGAAATTCATGATCAACCAATGAGAGGGAGAATCATTATGAAGATAATTTAGATGATTTATAACTCTCAAATCTAATGAAAATATTAAAGAATGGCTGAGGAAGAAAGAGGTTGAAGTATTTGGAAAACTGATGGGGCTTATGTAGAAACAAAAAATTAAAAAGAGGTGAATATTTTATTAGATTTATACAAAACTTGGAGTAGTCCCATGAAGGGAGAAGCATGTTCTAAGACTACATATCCAACGATCATATAGCAGAGAATAATTTGGAGGGATAAACACTTAGTGAACACAATCTTAATTCCTCCTCCCCATCAAATATAAGCAAAGTAATACCCAGCCATGAACAGAACCATGAACAGATGATAGAAAACAGTCTTTCTTCTAATGATGTTTGTGGCTAGCTATGTTGTTTCTCAAAACATCAGTCTTTTTCCATGAAACATAAGGCTTAACTAGGCTTCTTTGAGTTCTCTTACTATGTAAATTTTCTGTATAGGCTAAAGTTTAAATGTGTCCATGCTATCAATAGTGACTTATAATTTTCCAGGATGAAATAAAGAATATAATCATTAATAGTTTATAGAAATATGATAATAATGATACATATTTATCAAGGAATTTCTTTATGTCCTCTCTTGTGCTTTGTAGTTTGCACACATAACCACCATACTATATAAAAACAAATTAAGTGAGATCTAAATTTATATATCAGTATATATAAATATATCTGAATATTATATATGTATACACATATGTTTATATATACACACACATATGTATGCATATACATATATATGTAAATATACAGAGAGAAAGAGAGAGCGAGAATTATAACATTATTTGACAGTAGTGGAAAAGTTACATAGATATCAATATGATAAGGATATAATTCTTCAGGTAAGAGAAGATAATGTTTAAGATAATACATGAAAACTAACAAATAAAATTTATTCTCTTTTTATACACACATCAGTTATTTTTTATAATTTTGTTGGTTTTGGTTTATTTATTTAGAATATACATGACAAATACATGAGACAGGAATGAAGCTATCCCTAAAGGGAAGGAAGACAAAATGGAATAGTACTTAGAAAAATTGCTAGTATTTAAAATCAATGGGATAGTCTTTTTTAAACCAAAGAATTTGAACAAAGGTGGCAGCCTGAATATAAAATGCCACCCATAGGCTAATGTACTTAAGCACTTGCACCCCAGCTCTTTGTGGAGACTATAGCTCCTTTAGGAGGTGGTGCCTTCCTGGGGGGATTGTATTATTGTAGGTGAGCCTTTGCTTGTTACAACCTGACCTTCTTTACTGATGTGATGATGTGATGCTGGTTTCCTCCTCCTGCCATGCTTTTCCTGCCATGAATGACTCTATCCTGTGAACCTGTAAGCAGAATTAAACCCTTATCTACCCATACTGCTTCTGTTCAAGTTTTTGTTCAGCAATAAGAAAGTAAGAGATATGGAAAATGACTGTCAACTGCAGAATGATCAATCATAATCCACAGCAGCATCTGGTGCAGGATGATCAAGGAGGAACCCAGGTAAGATCATTTCCATCTAAAACTATGCTGGGCAGAGAAGAAAAATGCAGTGGAAATATTAAACTGAGTTATGAAAAATGCTTTTGAATATGGAAGCATTTCATAAAGGTATATGTAGTGTTTTTTAATAAGTGTGAACAAATCAACACAATTGTGTGAGCCTATTTGCTCATATAAAATGATAATAAGGTTATGTTAATGAATTTAGATTTTCATTTTATTAGATGATTTTTTTGCATGCAATACTCAAAACTTAAAAGCATGAAAATTTTTCATAGAATGGTTTCATATAGCTCAACTTTTAGAAATTCACAACCATTACTTCCAATCTAGGATTATTTATAAATAATATTAATGATAAGGATAAAATAATAATTCAGTTTCTCTTTTAATTGGTTGACAGCAGTAACTTGGAATGAACTGTCATATTCAGATATAAGTAACATGCACTGCGTACATACCATACTTCAAATATTACATAAAGAATGCATATGCATTATTTGTTTTTTAAATGAAAAGTCAGTTGAAGTAGTTGTTAACTGCACTCATTGTGGCAATGAAATCAATGTCCAGGCTCATCTACAATCACCTTTGACATAGCTGTAAAGTCGGCATTTAAACCTGGGTTAAACTGCTGCAATGTGTAGTATTTCAGCTGCCTTACAGTGGCATTAATATCATAAAACCCAAATATAGGTTTTGAATATTGGTACTGTTTTGTACATTCTGACTATACAAACTACAGTTTCACATAAGCATTATTTCTAAGGAAGTTAGCCAAGAATGAGGATGGCAATGGAAATTAACATTTATTAACTCAATGAACACTAAGGTCCTTTAAAATGTTTTCTTTCAGACATTCATGCATTTAGCAAATATTTATTTTGTGTATTTTAGGCATGGATAAAATCTGGTGGAACATGCTAAGATGATTGTTCTGTGACATTATCTTCTTAGGTAGAAAAGAAAAACAAGTAGGAGCATTAAAAGAAATCTGAATTTAAATAAGGTAAAGCTACAAAGAGCCAATCATAGTCTTAAGCTTGAGTTTTGTGCAGAATAGGCTCTGTAGCAAAAAGATTTCCTGAGCATGATCTCAAGTGAATCCTGAGAGTTGAGGTAAGTAGACATCTGGAGGTGGTATGTTCAGGATACAGTCACATAGCAAATGCAGAGGCCTTAAGATTGTCATCTGCCATATACTATAACAAAAGAGAGACCCACATGGCCATGGTGAAATCAGCAAGGCACATCCATGACCTAACCCCTCCCCATTGGCCCCTCCTTGTTGAAGCATATGGGCTGTGCATTGTGGAGTTATCCCACAGTTATAGGTAAGATAAATGTCTCTGCATACCTTGACCCATAATGTGGCTCTGACATTCTTTCTGCCTCCTCTTCTGCAAAATTTCCCTGAGCCATGTTGGGTTCATTTTTGGATGAGCCTAATAATGGTACCAAACTGACTGTATTTGCTAAATACAAAACTAATTAATACAAAACTTTTAAAAATATGATGTATCTACATGAAAATTATCAATAAAATTTAAAATATTAAAAAAAAAAGAAATCAGCAAGGCAGAAGTATATGGGCTATGAAAAGTGCAGGTCGTTGGCCATGGTGTCATATGCCTTTAATTCCAGCACTCTGGAGGCTGAGGGAGACAGATCATCATGAGTCTGAGGCCAGCCTGGTCTCCAGTGAGTTCTAGGTCAGGTTGGACTAGAACAAGAAACTGCCTCAAAAAAAAAAAAAATCTGGATTTTATAAGGCCTTGCAGACCATGTCAAAACCATTACTATATAAAGAGCTTTGGATTTCACTCCAAGTATGAAAGCCAGCCATTATACAGTCTGGAGCCCATCAGGCTATGGTCTGCATGTTGTACCATTCTGTCTGACATGAGAACAGTGGTTTTTGGAACATATGAATGAATGGAGGGAAATTCGTTAAGAATTGAGGAGACCCAGCAAGAAATGGTGACCTGAGCCAAAATAACACCTGTGGAAGTTAATGAGAAGTGATCCCATCTGAATGTGAATTCCCTTTATTATCCTGGGTTCAAAGTCAGTAAAGAGAAAGCATCAGGGAAAATGTTCTCACGTGGGGTCTGAGCAGCTGTCTGAACAGTAGTGACATTTGTCCCAATGAAGAAGACTCAAAAAAGCAGTTTGTGACTGTATGGTTTGGAATTTTTTTTTTTCCTTCTTCTTCTTCTTGGCTTTAATGCTTGATTGTAATGGTTGGGAGAGAGAAAAGAAGAGAGATGAGGAAGAAGAGAGGAAATAAGAAGTAGGGTATAGATAACAGGGAGCAAGAAAAACAAAAGAATTGCTTTGGATTTTTTTTTTAATGTTTAGTTACTTATTAGAGAAGGGGGTACTATGGGTGTGCCAGGCCTTTTATCACTCATTGAAGATGAACTCCAGACACATGTGTCACTTTGCGCATATGGCTTTATGTGGGTACTGGCGAATCAAAACCAGACTGCAAAGCTTTGCAAGCTAGTGCCTTTATCTGTTAAGCCATCTCTTGAGCCCTGATTCGAATTCTCTGTTTTGCTGTGATGTCAAGTGGCCGAGAGGACATACTTAAGCTTTTGGATAACTTTGGTATAATTATTGATGGCAGTTAATGCTAATAATATGAGATGATTAAAGAGAAGAGTAGAATACCAAGACTAGGTCCTGTGATTTACCAATATCCCAAGGTTAACATCCCATAAGACACATCTGCTATTGTGGGAAATGGAACTAGGGCGTGCTATGGAAACTGAGATGAAAACCTCAGGAAGCAAGGGATGATTGAGCAGGTGAAAGGTGGCTGGCTCACTGGAACCTTAACATTAAGCAAAAGATCAATTGAATTCTCACAGGCTGTGCTGCTTGGTGTCAAAGGATCACAATTTCCAAATTTTCAAGAGAGTCTGGGTGTTTGGACAAAGACGCAAGCTATAACAGAACCATTCTTGGTGAAAATTTTTGGCAGACTAACTATACTTGGAATCTTGTCTATTAGAGAAGGACATTCTCTCATCCCATAACAGTTAACAGTCACATTTTTGCTGAAAAAATATAACTTTGCAAAGATACTTCTCTTTGCCAAGATTCAACTGTTTCATCAACATTGAGAATCTGTTTTCCATTGATATTTAATAACCTTAATATAAATTATATTCTTTTCACACTAAACTGACCACATGTTATATAGCTAGAGTTCATAATGTATGGTAATAAGTGACTACACGTTAGAGCTTCATTGCAGAGTAAATTTTAAGTAAGAATCAGTGTAATTCTATGTTCATGAACATTCTGACAAATACTCTATGTCAATTCTTGTTTGTTTGTTTCTTTGTTTTTCAATATGAGGTAGCCAAAGATGTGGAACCTCTTACTTAGTATTGCATCCTTTTTGCCATTGCCTAGCACAGTAAAATTTTGGCGGCCAGAAGTTGCCATATGTAGAGACGATGCCTACTGCTCTACCATGCAAAATACGCTGAAACGAGTCACAGCAATTCTTTCTGTCTACCACACAAAGTTTTGTTTGTTACTTATACTAACCCTCTTAGCAACGATTATTAAAATTTCAAAACAAATTCCTCAGCCTGGAAGGCTCTCAGAAAAAATGTACCTTGAGTTGAGAAGTAACGTGTCTGTGAGCATTGGAGAAGCACTGATGAAAAGAACATAAACTACCTTACATTTTCATGGTTTTACCACTTTTCCTCAAACTGATTGTCATCAAACAATCAAAATGTTCTCAAAACATACCTAAAGAACTATAAAAATGATCCTACATATGTGCTGATACATGAAAATACAAATTCCACTGCCCAGATTAGCAGAGGAAAGTGCAGCTTGCTCCAGACACATGAATACATAACAAGCACATATCAAACACATATCAATGTACAAAAGCAGACATATGTGTCATGCTCTTTGGATATTTAGTGGAGTTACATATCTAAAAGTACATAATATTTATGAAGCTATTATTAAGGTCTGGACTTAAAGAATCTTAAGTTTTGAATCTTGATATTTATGTGTCAGGTTAAACTTAGGACCCTCAGCTTCCATTAGGTTTGAAAAATGGGCAGTAACCATGAATACCAGTAGGCTTTATTTACTCAAAAATGAATATTTCCAACAGCTTTAGGAAGGGCATCAGATCATTATCTTACATCTCATGTTTATTGATAAAAATGTTCCTCCTCTACTTTGCAAATAAAATGACTTTTCCTACAGGCAGACATGTAAGTCCCCAGAGTATTTCTCCTGTTTCCTACTGATGTGTGCACATCAGATGTGTGTCCACATTCCTACTTTTCTTGGAAGTGCTTTTCTTTATCTTCTAGATTTTATGGCATCCTTTCTGTGCTGGGATGATAAACCCCTTCTTCATCGTTTTCCATGCTAGGACCTCAGAGTCAAGGACATACAGCAAGGAAGACTTGGAATCGAGTAGAAGGAGAATGAAGCCAACTTGCAAAAATCAGGCACCGTAACAAAGGAGGACAGTATCCTTACAACGTCTAAAATGTTGGCATTCAAAGCTCCAGGTTGGGTAGATTCCTGTCTTTTGTTTCATAAGCTACTCTGCAGTTCTGTGATACAAGTCTCCTTTCTTTTTAGCAGTTTGACTGTGCTTCCATAGCTGGAAGCCAGTTTTGTCCTCATATACTTTATAATTGGTGTTCAAATAAAATAGAATAGCCCATATTCAGGCACTACTGTAAACTGTATGACCTGCTAGAAATCTTTAGACCGGTCTGTGTATTTGGTTCCTAGTGGACCTGGTATTGCATTCCCTGGTTAGGAAAGAGATCTAAGGCCGTACAAGCCTGTATTGTCCACTACTTCTGCTTCCAGATCATTTCATTGTGAGTCAGTACTGAAGAGCACAAAACGCTGAGGGCCCAAGAATACCAGATAAAAAGAAAATAAGGACAGAGAAGGAATTATTAGAAAAAAACATTTTGTCACCCTTCTACCTAAGTTTGGCCATTTATAGACATGTCTAAATCCAGTTAATTAGAGGACAAGCCTAGGGAACAGGTGATGAATTCTCTGGAGTCCCCTTATAGACTTCCCAGGCAATAATGGCATGAGCAGCTGCCATCTGTGAGCCCCACCATGTGCCAGCTACTGGGCTCAGTGTTTTCATGTTATCTTGTTAATTCCTTTGGCTTAGGCATCTTTTGAGTATGTACAGAGGAAGAAAAAGACTGCTGGCTATTCCCCTGAGCCTTCCAGCATGGAACATGGCTTCAGGTGGTGATTGTGAGAAATGATTCCTTGCTGGCTGCCAAGTGCAAGTTCAGGGGAAAAACTGTGGGTCAGAGAGGGAGGAGGAAGATGGCTCACCCACAGAGCCCAGGGGAGTTTGTCATTGAACTCTGCTGGACTGAGAAAAGCAAATCATTGCTGAATGCTGAATAATGAAGTATTTAGCACAATGGAAAATATAAAATATGTCTGAATTACTCTCACTTAAAACTATTCACAGTGAACAGAACTATTTTATCAGAAAATATAAAAAGAAAAAAAACTGTAAAAAATAATGCTAAAACTTTAAATAGTAACCATTAGCTAGCATTCCTGAACAAAGTGAAACTACCAAAAACAGCATATATATGTCATAAATAAGCTACCATAATTCAACATATCATATTGTAGTTTCAAAAACAGTAAGTAAAATATAAAAGAATTTAAACATTTCAAAAACTAATCATACCCTAAATCTTTTTCATTTATGTTACAAAGTAAAAAAAAATTAAATTTCTTATATGAAATTGATATAGTTAACAAATAAAGCATGAAATAAAGATAAAAGAATCCAAGGTAACACAAAAAATTAAATATAAGGCAAAGAAGAACTTTTCTCTAATATTTGTCACATACCAAGACACAATGTTTAGTTGAATAAAATGAAATTTATTTTTAACAGAACCCCAATATTTCTATCATTTTCTATGACATGTGTAGTTTCTCTTTAGTTAAAAAAAATCCAGCTTATAAATGTGATAAAAGCAAGCAAGCAAGAAATCCTACAAAAATTTCAAAGCATTTATCTTGCTCTCAAAAATAATCTATCATTCACACACTAAAGACAATCTCACAAGATTGAACTCATCCTTGTAAGCAGAAAGCTTCTTGTGTATTTCTGATCAAGTACAACTTTGTGTTTTAGGAACATCTGTCTCCATACTATAGACTAAAATCAACAGGAATATACTATCTTAAATACTTGAGCAAAAAGTCAGTAAAGATACAGTAGGCAAACACTGTGGTCGGCTCAGCAGTGATTACCAACTCATGCTCCAAATTCACTATAAAATGAAAATCAATATTTCCACAAGTTCCTGCAACATAAAAGATAACCTTCATTGATTTTTCTAGACTTAGGCCTCTCTGATAAAATCTAATATAAATTTTCAACCATGAGGATTTGGATCAGAGCAGGGGTGATAAGTCCTGCACATCTCTTAAGAGGTGGAGAATTTTTTTTTTTTTAAAGTGCACGTTCATACTATTTATAATTTGCCCTGTGCAAGTGAAAGCCTTTTCCACCAGTGCTATCAGGAATCTCTTCTAATTTTTATTACTGTGAGGCTAAAGCCTGTTCCAGATAATTTGGAAATTTCAGGGGAGTTGTGATAGGGCTGACGGTGCAGCCCTGGCTGACTTGAGAAAGGAGCTAACCCGTAATAGCCTCCATGGCTGTGCTGATTAAATGTTGCCATAGATGAAAGGCCTGCCATTGCCGCAATAAATTAACCAATCACACAAATCCCAAGTCAGTGCTAATCCTTCCTTGATACTCTGATCCTCTGATCAGCTCAAGGAGGTAAAGAAACTGGCTTGTGACGCGTGGTGCTCTAACCCCTGGATTTCATGTATACAAGGAGCTAATGATATCTTGCTGACCAGTTCAATGGGATGAACTTCTCTCACAACCCTTAGGGAACACCATGGCCTTCTTAAAAAAAAAAAAGAAAAAGAGAAAGAAAGAAAGAAAGAAAGAAAGAAAGAAAGAAAGAAAGAAAGAAAGAAAGAAAATAAAAGGGACAAAAAAAAAGAAAGAAAGTGAAAAAAAGGAAAAGAAAAAAAAAACTGTCAAGTGGATGGGAGGTTTTGTGTTTTATTAGCAAACTGCAGGCAAACTATCCAACACTTGTTAACTCGAAACATCACACAGCCAGGACCAGCCTATCACAAGTTTTGCATCATTTAGGTGTGGATAGTCAGCACAAGAGGACAAGGGTCAAATAAAACTGGGAATACTAAAGAGGACATCCAAGCAGAATGCATCTCAAGAATATATTGTATTTTTCTTTTTTAATTTTATTGTGTTTTGGGTCAAATTTGAAGCAGCTCCCTAAAGGCTTTTCTGGATTTTTAGCGGATACTCATTTTGGATTTCTGAAAGTTCTGGTATAGGTGCTGTGTTCCACAGTGAAGTTAGGATGATAGGAATCTGATTTAGAAATAGAATCATTTAATCAGTTAGCAGAGGGTCTGGCCACATGTGGTATCTTCTTGTTAATTATGTGAGGGCTGCTTTTGCAACAGTGTTCCTGAAATTGAGTCTGTGAAGTTTGTGTTTGTGGACTTCATAATTGGAGAAAGTTTTATTTATTTTTTAATCTAGTAATTGGTTTCTAGAAGGAAGATGACTCTAGGGTTTTTTTGTTTTGTTTTGTTTTGTTTTTCTCTCTAGAGTTTCTCATGTAAAGAGTATTTGAAAGGGAGTCATTATCTTTCTTGGTCAGTCCCAAGAAATTAAAATGAATTCTTTTATAAGGGAGATGTAGAAACAAGGAGGGGATTATAGAAAAATCAGTATTTTGGAAATATAACTAGAATTTATTTAATATGAGAAGCAGTGGAGTATAGTAAGGTGGGTTAGTGAGCACATAACGAAGTATTTATTTTTGGAAGAAAGGTGAAAGGAAGAATAGATCACTTTTCCAAAAGTGCATTTTAAAAATCAACTAAAACTTAATCACATTTAAGCAAAGCTGAGAAGTTGTGACTATGACCCAGGAAGTAAATACGAAAAGTGCAAAAATGTTCATCATGCCGCATGAAAAACCCTTTATAAAAGCAGCAGTAATTGTTCAGATAAGGTCTCTCTCTTGGCTCATTTGAACCATCTTGTCATTCGCCTCCTCCTTTTTTACATGATGATCAGGTATATGTCATGGAGCTTTTTTCTAGTGACCTTCCCATAGGCGGTCCTTCCCACTGCTGGACTACAGAGAGCAAGCCCGGATGTAAGGAGCAGGTCTCCTGGGGATTAATTAGTCAGAATTCTAGAAGAACACAGCTTACTCCCTGCAAGGCATTCTGGGCCAACACTGCAGAAGCACACAGTTATTCCTGACCATATATATATATATATATATATATATATATATGTATGTATGTATGTATGTATGTATATGTATATGTATATGTATATGTATATGTATATGTATATGTATATGTATATGTATATGTATATGTATATGTATATGTATATGTATATGTATATGTATAATAATAATAAAATAAATAAAATGAGAAAAGAAAGTTGTACTCTGCCCAAAGAACAACAGATATAAAAACAGTCTAGAGAGGCACTCAAGTAAGTTTTATGCCTCAGAAAAACAGTGTTAGAAAGAACGTAAATAATGGTCCCTTAGAAAATTGAATGCTTTTGAGTTCTCCTCTGCTGTTTCACATCTGCAGTATCAATTCAGATTTAATATCCAGTCTCATTAATATTCTTACACAATGTAGTTATAAGAGCAGTACTGTGAGGAATTTGATTCACTATGATTATCACTGGAAGACACTTATTCATGGGGGGGGATTTAAACACAAGACCATTTAAAACATATTGTACATTATAGAGACTTTTCTCAATAACTTAAGAAAAGGGAAAAGTCAAATATACTTTTCTGCTATCCTTTCATTTCTAAATTAAGATGTGTTGATAGTGCCATCATAATTCTTATAATATTTATCAGCGTTCTCTAAGATAAAAGGTAAGGAAAATAAATTGGAATGGAATACAGTAAAGAAAACACAAAGGTTCTCTGTGTTCTTCACTGTGTCTTCTTACTGAATAAGAAACTACTATACACATCCCTTCTGTGCTAGTGAGATGCATGTGGCGTGCTCAGGAGACACACAGGTGAAAGGATCAGATCTGTACTCTCCTTTCTGATTAACTCCACACAGACAATCTTACAACTTCAAATAGTTCAAACATGCCATTGCCACACCCTTAACTTTAGATAAGTAGAAATGTTTCAGCATTTAACATTACCATTTACCTAAATTATATGAATTGCTATGATGATTAGAAATATACAAAAAAAAAAAACCCAAAATATTTTCACAGTGGCCATGTCAGTCCCTGCCATTCCAGAGAGTCCTTGTTGACTTTTGAAGATATTCAACAGAAACCAGGAATACAGTCATGACTTTCATGTTCAGAATTTCTGCAGGTGTTAATAAGAATATTCCTCTGCCTCACCCACCCCCATAAATACCAACATATGGCTTTATTATGTTCTAGGAAATAGTAAGGCTTTAGATAAACTCTTAATTAAAAAAAAAACAAAAAACAGTAAGGCTGGAGAGATGGCTTAGGGGTTACACGCTTGCCTGTGAAGCCTAAGGATCCCGGTTCGAGGCTCAATTTCCCAGGACCCATGCTAGCCAGATGCACAAGGGGGCACACGTGTCTGGAGTTCATTTGCAGTGGCTGGAAGCCCTGGAGTGTCCATTCTCTCTCTCTTTCTCTCTCTCTCTGCCTCTTTCTCTCTCTCTCAAATAAATAAAAATGAACAAAAAAAAGTAAAAAAATCAGTAAATTGTGTTTATATTGAAGAATTATGTTTTAGGAAATGGAAACAAAAATCTGTAAGTCTTAGAAATAGAAATAATTCAGCATATAATTTTTACATTACTTTGTAGTAGCATTTGACACCCCCCCGTGTGTGTGTGTGTGTGTCTGTGTGTGTTATTAAGAATTTAACCCAGGGTTTCAACATGCTAGGCAAGTAATCTACCACTAAGCTTCATCTCAGTCTTCTTTTTACTTTGTTTTGAGACTAGTTTTTGCTAATTTGCTCAAGCTGAACTTGAACTCACTCTATAGCCCAGACAGGCCTTGACCAAGATCCTGTCAGCCTCCCAAGTAGCTGAGATCTCAAGGCTGTGCCACAGGTCCCCCTTAGTATTCTACTGTGTAGTCCAGGGTGACAGTGCACACCTGCAATTCCAGCACCTGAGAGGCTGAGCCATAAAGATCTTGACTTCAAGACCAGACCAAGCTATAATTAGACCAAGTTTCAAAAAGAATAAAACAACCAAATGAACAGATCTACTTTGTAATAGCAAAATTTGCAGCTTTTACTTTGGGATTAAAAAAAAAAAAAGACAAATGTGTATTACGCATGTCCCTTTTATGCCTTCATATGCTGAAATGCTTGATTGAGGTTTTAATAATAATAGAATTGCAGACCACTTAGCCCCAGCAGTTACATATACTCAAGCATCTCAAGATCATATAAAGACAGAGATCTCCATGTTCTTCTCTTTTGTGACTTTCTGTATCTTGTGTTTAGACAGCAGCTAAATTCTTATAGAAAATAAGCTACTTAGCTAATAGGAACTCTTTTTCTCACACTGGCAAGTGAGCTTTCAATTAGTTAGGCTAAGAATATACCAGAAAGTTCAGGATCCATGCTAAATTTACAACAATTTTCACAGGAAAACTAGAATAATTTCTTTCTTTAAAAATCAAGGAGACAATCAAACTTCCTTATAAATAATCTCTCTCACATACACTCTGCCTTTTTCTTTCTCTATAATTTTTATCCTCCACTTTCTTGCAGAAAAATAGACTGTGAAAGAATAAAGAAGAAAAGAAAATGCCTAAATCTTGAAAACTGATTTCCTACTTTTTCTTGGAAACATTCTCTTCACTCAGTTCTATTTCTTTTGCATATGCTGCAGCTCATACTTAGAATTGCATTCCTACTTTATTTCCTAAAAAAAAAAAAAAAAAAAAAAAATCTATCCCTCAATTTGTTTTCTCAAAATTACCCTGTGAGGGTCTTCAATAGTTCCTTGAAACAGTTAAATTATCATTTTTATTCTTATTTGGATGGAAATTTCTGTTTCTGGCTGGCTGGAGGTTGGCCCAGCTGCTTTTCAATATAGATCTCATATATTCATGGGCTAATTCTTCCATTGAACACAGTATAAATTACTTTTCTCATCACTGTGACCAAACAGACACATGTTACGAGAGAATGGATTTATTTTGGCTCATAGTTTGAGGGGATATCATCCATTATCGTGAGGAAGACTTGGTGGCAGGGATAGTGGGTGCTAATCACATCGTGCGCACTGGCAGGAAGCTGAGCAAGATTGATGCAGCCCATCCAGTTTGTTTTGCCCTTTCTCCGTTTCATTCTATTCAAGGACCCCAGCCCGTGAGATATTGCTGCTCACATCCAAATAGGTCTTCCCCCACAGTTAATCCTTTGTGAAATGTTCTTTCTCAGAATCATCATAAGAGATTCATCTTTATCTTCTAGGTGATTCTAAATTCAGTAAAATGGATGTGACTAACCTTCATAAACACACACACACATACACCTCAAAGCCAATCTTCCATCACAGTAGTGGCAAAGATGTGTCCCAAGATAACTGATGAAGCATTCTCTCCTTGGATCAAAAGAAGAAAAGATCAGAATTGTTTTTAGATTTATTTTATTGTATTTTGTTTTTTTTTGAAGCAGGGTCTCTGTCTAGTCCAGACTGGCCTGAAACTCACCCCAGGAGTCTCTCAAGTGCTGGGATTGAAGGTGTGAGCCACTACCCCGGGCAGGGTCAGAATCAGTTACAGCTCATTCTTGTCACGTATGTGCCTCATAAAACAGTGTAATTGTTCTCTATTCCTAAATTGCATTATTCTTGTCATTTTAATTCCTTATCTTATGAAATATTACTTATTTTATATAAGTTTCCATTACTTATTTTATAAAATAAACCATCTTAGATATACCTGCGATGAATAATATTAACTGCAAACTTGATGGGCTCTCTACCATGAGGAAAAGCTCTGTGAATGTCTGTGAGGGAGTCTCATGACATGGTTCATTGAGGTGAGCAAACCCACCCTAAGAAGCAAGCTAAGAAACAGCATTCTTCACTCCCTGCTTCCTGACTGAAGATGTGATGTGATCAGCTGCTTTAAGTTTCTGCTGCCATGTCTTCCCTGCCTGGATAAACTGTACCCTCAAAATGGGAACCAAAATAAATCTGCTTATACTTAAGTCACTTTTGTCATGTATTTTGTCTCAGGATTGAGAAAATCAACCAATACATTACCTCTATCAAAAATCACCTTGTAATATTATAGTTTTATATTTGCATAACTGATTCTCTCATCAGCATCTTGGAGTGCATTGCCTTAATCTCAGTCATGTGTGTCCTGTGATAGTTGCATGCTCATTCATGATAAGATTTCACAAGTGGCTTTTCTAAATCAGTGAAAGACTCACTGAATGAGTCATGCATTTTATGAGTGCTTAAGAGTCCTGTAATTAGGATGGAGCTTGAGAGAGACAGTACAACACTTGAAGTGACTAAGAGTTTGAAATCTAGGTTTCCTCATCCTAAAAGGGAAAAACAAAACCAGTTTCACAGTTATGGAAATGGGAAAAAGCAAAACACTGAGCTCATTCCTTTAGTATTAATATTAAAATGACTAACAAAATTACTTATAATACACTATAAATGAGAGTCTAGACAATGTAGAGCTAAGCTATTTAAAATAATAAGTATTCTGGGCTGGAGAGATGGCTTAGCAGTTAAGCACTTGCCTGTGAAGCCTAAGGACCTTGGTTTGAGGCTTGATTCCCCAGGACCCACGTTAGCCAGATGCACAAGGGGGTGCATGAGTCTGGAGTTCGTTTGCTGTGGCTGGAAGCCCTGGAGCGCCCATTCTCTCTCTTTCTCTCTCTCCCTCTTTCTCTCTCTGTCTGTTGCTCTCAAATAAATAAATAAATAATTTTAAAAAGAAAACATGAATAAAATAATAAGTATTCAATATATTCTTTTTATTAATATTAATTTTAACAATGCTATAATTTTTAAAAACATATATTCTGTTTTAATATTTATTTACAAGAGAAATAGAGTGAGAGAGAGAGAGAGAGAAAAGGCAAATAGAGAATGGTGCCGGGTCCTCTAGCCACTGCTAAAGGATTCCATATGCACACAACACCTTGTGTGTTTGGCTGTACTGGGGTATCAAATCTGGGTCCTTAGGCTTTGCAAGCAAGTATCTTAACCACTGTGACATCTCTCCAGCCCCTACATTATGTTGTAAAAGTTAGGATTAAGTTAAATTTTATTGCCTAACTCTTTCAATATTAAAATCTAACATTTATTATTTGTGTGTGTGTGTGCGTAAAAATAGCACCATTTTCAGTCCAAAAAGAAGAGACATCAGCCATAAGATGAACCACTCTCCTAAACATGATGAGATAGCTGGAAGCTTAGGAACCTCACATGGAAAGAGAGGGGCTGATTCTCTAATAAAGCAGACATTTTAGTTTAAAGATGTCTCTAAAGAGCTTACTGCATTCTTTGTCAATGAACAAGGAAGTCTAAATTTAAAGTTTCAAGTACAATAAAGCTGGGGCCCCTGAAGAACAGTCAGTGAAATGTGAAAGCCATTTTAATACCTGGAAGCCCCACTGCACTATGGTAAGGGCAGTGCAGGAGCGCTCTTGGGACTTGGGGCCATAATGACTGAATGTGGAGTTGGAGAGCCGCTAAAGTAATAAGCTCTTCCACGATGATGATTTCTTTGCTCTTTATAGTACTAATGCACACTGACAGTTGCTCATCTTTCAGGGAATATTTTGCTTAAAAGCTATGTTTTTTTTTTTTTGGCAACTGTGATTAAGATCTACAAATTCATGAGAAAGTATCATTCAACCATCAAAATTGCTATGTGTACATATCTTTTTCTCTCTCTTTCTGTCACTTTCTGCATGTCTGTGTGTGTGTGTGTGTGTGTGTGTGTGTGTGTGTGTGTATAATATATTAATGTAACTGACAGAAAACCTACTATACTTTCCTTGTTCACGAAGACATTTCCTTCCCCACACCCCTTAAAATGGAATACTCACTGAAGAGAAACTGGCATTAGCTTGCATGGTAATAAGATGACTCTAAATGAGGCATCTGAGGACAGAAACATTAGAAATTGGGGACAGCTGCGGACAGCAGATTTGGGACACTGGTATCATGTATGTAACAAATCTTTATTAATAAGTACATTAAATCCCATATTTTTCATTTATAACTGCTGCATAATTTCCTGTTAACACTTCATGTAAATTCCAGATAAGGTAATAATTTTTTTTTTCAGAATTCTATTTCTGTTTCATTATATGTTCTATACTCTGCCCCACAGGTCAGTTGCATGATTGAAGTATTATGCCTCATTAAAATTCCACTAGTTAAAACATGGAGACAGAATTTGGGTAATTCTTTTCTCCATTATTAGAATTAACCATTCCAGTACATTCCTGAGCTCCCTGAATCTCATAATTTATGTATACACATAGACTTTATTGACACCATTAACAAGTTCTTAAATATACATATGGAGAAGAAGCCTACACAGCAGAGATATATGCTGGTCAAGGGGTCTCAGTGTCCTAAACAGAAAGCTCTTATCTTTCCTTTGCTCCAGTGGCTGAAATCCTTGCCCCACCACCTCCCAGTTCAGTCTTTCCAGCTAGCAGCTGCTATCAGAGACCTAAATAACAAAAATATGCAAACTTGCACACTAATTCCCTTTGGAGATAGATCTTGGCTGCAGCCCTGTCATAAATCAGAGAATTTCGATATGAAATGAGGCAAGCAGCTCTAATCATTTCTGCATTTCAAATTGGATCACTGGCTCAATCACTGGGCTTTTTTAAACTGCTTGCCTAAGAGCAAATGTGAGGCGGGAGATAATTCTGAAGACATCTCTTCTTTTGTGGCCGTAGAACTCTTTTAACTGTTTCAAGACTGAAGGCCACATTTCAGTGATAATAGCACAAATCTGGTGGGAGAGATATGGATCCTTCAAGACATCTTCCTCCTCTTTCAACTCACAGAATTCCATCAATATCTGCATATATTATATATATTAATATATGTGTGTGCATATGGGTTTATATGTCTGAAAAAGAAAGTGAGAAAAAAATAAGAGAAACATCTGACATATATACAGTTGATTTCTCCTTAGAATTTCCTGTTTTTGACACAAGACAGGTTTCAGTTACATGATGAGATATTTAGCATTTTTAAACTGGGAAAATGTATTTCAAATCAAATGAAATTGTACCAACATGTGAAAGATGCTGAGGTTTGTGAGGAAGGCCTGTCCATTAGGCTACTCTCAGTAGTTAAACGAGAGATAGGAAAGTCCTTTAACCTTCACAACAAACTTTGGAATTCTTATTATGATTGCATTTTTATATTTTTGCATCTGGAATAGGCCTACTAAAACAATGATTCCGGATTGGGGAGGGGAAGCCCACAGGCAATTACTGAGAGCAGAGAATCCTCTTGACCTTTGGCATTCTCGCTTTGAGTTTCCCTTCATTCTTATCCAAATGATACTAAAGTCAGGTTGCAGGCTTCCTGCGCCCACTCCAGTGCTTTGAAATGGAATTCAACTCTGTTGCACTGGGGTTTTGCAATGCCTTATAACTTAATAGCGACGTGATGAAATACTAAAGCTTAGCTGACTGTGTTTTGAGAACAGAATAAAAATGTTCATCAGATCTTTCTTATGCAGAGTAATAAACAAACTAACTCTGATTTATCCAGTATTTATTTTTTCTGTCTCATTTCACCTTTTAATGGCTAATGTTGTATTTTACTTCTGGGGACTCAGAATAACTCCATCATCGTCTTGTTTTTAATTTCATGGGCTGGGAGGTTGTTGATGTCATGCTGGTACAGGTGTTGGAGGACTTTAATATCACTGCTTACATGTTTATGGCATGCAAATAAATGATGCTGTTACTGGCCCTTTCATGGACAGCTTTACAAATTTCACTTCTACTTGCCATCACCAACAGACTGCATTTTTGCTGCAAACCATCAGACATTCATTAAGCTAAAATAATATCTGAGCTAATCAAGTAATATAAAGAAGCATTTAAATTCATTCTTATAAGGTGATATTTTACCATCTAGTTTGTTTCTGGAAGATCAATTTAAAACTGTATTAAAAAGTCAAAGCACTAACAATCTACAACACATTAACTAAAAGCTATGCCTTCAGTATTATCCATGCAAGAATCATGGTAATGAGAATGGAAAGTTATATTTTTTAAAAAATAAGTAAAACTAGTTTCAATTAGTAAATTTTAACCAGAACATACATAAATAAAAATGCTTATATAATCTAATTTGTAAAGTATATTTTTAAGCATTTATGTACTGTTTTTATTTTACCCTTATTTTTAATTCTAATTAATTTAATTCTAATTCTAAATCCTAATACAAAGGTAATTCTACCAGGTCCAAAAATGTTCTGAAAATGTAAACTCGCAAATATATAGTTTGTTGTTTATAATCAAATTTGTGGCCTAAGAACAGAAAAACAAATCCCCACCCCACTGATTCACAGTAGGTATTTACTTCTCTATCTGAAAACATTTGTTTAAGGCTTCAAGTTCTAGTGGAAGCTACATTTAAGAACTGAAGTTACAGGCTGGAGAGATGGCTTAGTGGTTAAGGCATTTGCCTGCAAAGCCAAAGGATCCCAAGACCCATGTAAGCCAGATGTACAAGGGGGTACATGCATCTGGAGTTCATTTGCAGCATCTAGATGCCCTGGTATGCCCATTCTCTCTCTCTCTCTCTCTCTCCCTATTTCTCTCTCAAATAAGTAAATAAAATACATTTTTTTTTAAAAAAAGAACTGAAGTTACTTACAAAGAAGAGTTGTTGATGCTCCAGTCACCTATCTACCCACAATGGAAAAATACTTACCATAAACTTGCCTTATACCTCTAATACCTCCTATTTTGTTTTCTAAACTACTGATACTGACACCACATGTTTACTTTTAGCTGTGAGCTGCCTATTCTGAATGACACCAACTGATGTGATTGAGTTCAAACAACAACTGCATTTCCAATGACTCTGGGAGTTAATTGTGGGGTCTATATGGACACATACATTATCTTTGTTACATAGAAAATTCATTAAGTCAATGTTCCAGTCTACCATGCTAGCCTTCCATGTTGATTATAAGGGAATCTGAAAGTTTGGATAAGCCAGTTCTCTTCTAAGTAAGTTAGTGACTGAATATAACCATTGCCTATACTCATGGACGCCCACCCCAAATCATTTATAGTGGCCCAGCATAAACCAATATGGCATCTTGAAAATAAAATAAATGTAACATCTGTAGTGCATGTGCAGCTCGAAACAGAAGTATGGGAAAGTAGACAACGAGAACAGAGTATGACAATAAGTTGTGCATGGTATGATACTCAGGCACTGAATGACATGGTTAATATCCTACCAGGTTTCCTGTCTAGAAAGGAAGAAAGGACATTTTTTTTTTTTTTTCGCTAGAAGACATTAGTGGAAAGCTGTTATCTTCAACAAATCTCAGTAATCTCAATAGAAACTGAATTAAATATGAGTCTTTAGAGGCAAAAGAACCTATTCACTACAACCATGTTAGGAGTAGAGTTCACCAGGAGAGGAACACACGGAGTCATCACTCTAGCTCAACATAAAATGAAAGCATAATAATAATAATAATAATAATAATAATAATAATAATAATAAAACATGTAAAGGAGAGAGCTACTCAGAAGTTAGTACAAAAAGGCCAAAGGAAGATGGCACAATATGAAAAGGATGAATGAGCAGAGAAAATGAAGCCAACATGTTGTACAGTACAATAGTACATATGACACAGTGGAGAAAGAAGGAAAAAAATACAACAAAGAAAACCTGAGAGTGAAAGGAAAATGGGAAACTAGACATGTAGCAGAGCTTGTCAAATGTAGTTGATTTCTGCAAAAATAAGTACTCTGTTACATCCATCTTAGTACTACTGCAAAGATCCTCTAAGATTTTGCCTATGCTAAGTTCATTTTCTATATTAAACAAGTCCCTAGTTTCCTTTCACCTTAGTTTTTTTTTTATAATTTTATTTATTTATTTATTTGAGAGCGACAGACACAGAGAGAAAGACAGATAGAGGGAGAGAGAGAATGGGCGCGCCAGGGCTTCCAGCCTCTGCAAATGAACTCCAGACGTGTGCGCCCCCTTGTGCATCTGGCCTACGTGGGACCTGGGGAACTGAGCCTCGAAACAGGGTCCTTAGGCTTCACAGGCAAGTGCTTAACTGCTAAGCCATCTCTCCAGCCCCTCACCTTAGTTTTTGTAAAATATTAATTTTAATGACTACAGGAAAAACCTTGCTGTAAGGCCAAGGGACCACCAAGGTGGTGTCCTTATTGAAGCTGAAGACAATTATTGTTCTATGAACTCAAAATCTCAGTAAACTATGATAAAATTTTCAAGTTATCATTTCTAACATGCAACTTCTGGTAGTAAAACTATACATCAATGACAATCTATTAAAATTCTTACACATAATTGATTGTAAGTAGACAAATGTAATTGCAAATAATAGGACGGCAGTGTGCTTCATGGATACAGAATTTTTAAGTTTTTCTTATTCTTGATTAAGTTTTCACCATTTTGTTGACCGTCCAGGTTACCAGATTCAAAATATTTTTTTTTTTTTTGAGTGCTAAGCATGTCAAAACACAGTCAGATTAAAGATTCTCAAGACACATTCAACTGTATATACTATGAACCAGGCATTTTCTTTACCTTGAGTCTGTGACCACACTCTCAACAGGTCAATGAGGAGGGAACACCAAGCCTACCCATCATCAGCTGTCACCTAAACTTGTCCCCTGACTGGCCTGACATACATCCTTACTCTAAGAATTTAGTAAAAGACTATCTTAAATGGCATCCTGCCTGTGCAGAGGCAGTGTGGTTAATCTTTGACAAAAGAGCATTCACATGTCAACAAAACAAATGCCTAATGGAAGGCCCTACTGCAAAAGAATAAAGTAGGCCATTCAAGCTGCCAATAAGAATGGAATTTAGAAAAGATTGAAAGTTTGATTCCAGCATCATCCTTTCCAGTGAGATTAAAGTCTGACCCAAATCCACTGCTCCCCAAGCAGACCTAACTGGTGG
Organism: Jaculus jaculus; assembly: GCF_020740685.1. Taxonomy (NCBI): domain Eukaryota; kingdom Metazoa; phylum Chordata; class Mammalia; order Rodentia; family Dipodidae; genus Jaculus; species Jaculus jaculus. The sequence continues at coordinate 176,560,789 of NC_059103.1, read as the reverse complement.
CTAAGCAAGGTCCCAAGAGTCAATACAAGGTGGCTTTCAGAATGCAGTAAGGGAAAGGAGACCTCAAAACACATGTTTCCTATAAAATATGCTTTGAAAATTACTACCGAAATGATTATCAAGAAAATAAAATGTGTCGTCATCAAGTGCGTGTTTTCAATATTTATTTTTTTAAATATGTTTTTGTTTATTTTTATTTATTTATTTGAGAATGACAGACAGACAGAGAATGAAAGAGGCAGATAGGTAGAGAGAGAATGTGCATGACAAAGCCTCCAGCCACTTCAAACGAACTCCAGATGTATGCGCCACCTTGTGCATCGTGGGTCCTGGTGAATTGGGCCTCGAACCAGGGTCCTTAAGGCTTCACAGGCAAGTGCTTAACTGCTAAGCCATCTCTTCAGCCCTGTTTTCAATGTTTATGATGAAACATCTTTTATTTTCTTATACAAGGTATTATTTGGTAATCAATGGGTTTTGCTGTATCAGAATTTGAGTTGGGTGGGTATCTCAAGCATATTCATTTCTTTTCTTTTTGAAGTTTACTTGACAATACCAAGAAAGTCTCTTTTTTTCTACTTAAGCAACAACAACAATAGTAACAAATATTCATTTCTCTGCCTTATATTTGTAAACAGATCAATCCTCAGAAAAAAATTATCTAATAAATTTTAATTTGATGTTTTGCCTTATTTTTGAAATTTTGTATTTAAAACAAAAGATTATTTCTATTTCCTCTAATTGCATGTACTGTCACAAAGTCTAATAGCCTAACCCAAAAATAAATAAATAAATAAATAAATAAATAAATAAATAAGAGCTAAAACATCAAAGTGACTAGATTAATCTTATCCTGAGTGGAATGTGTTTTAATGCTGTGAGATATTAATATTTTCTAATGTTCTATTCCAAAAGTTCTCAATTGAGGCAATTTTATTTCCCAAGGAATATCTGGCAAACTTTTTGGGCATTTTTGACCATTACATCCAGAGGGATGCTGCTGGCCTCTAGAAGACTGAGACTAGGAATATTGCTAAGCATCCTACAATGCACAGGACAGTAACTACACCAATAACTGTCGGAACCAAGAGGTCAGATTGCTAAAATTGAAAGAAAAAAATAACATACAAATCAGTATTCTGTATTGAGTGCTTAAATTTATGTACATGAACCCATGGTATCTGGTTTGTAATTGACACCACCAAACAACAGCTTCCCTTTGTGTTTAGGTTTATTCTCTACAGAACGTGGAAGCGATGTGTCCACAATTTCCTGTTGGATTGCCTGGTATCCTTTTGTTATCTTACCATGTAAGAAACAACTGGCATTTTCACAATGTCATTCATTTTTCTTAAGTTTAAAACAAGAATGTATTTGTTATGTATTCTCATACAGAAGGCATTTTTGATTACTCTGCTTTTAAATTCAGCACAGTTAAATGCATATAGCTTTACTCTGAAACATTTTTTTGCTTATTTCTGAAGCAGTTTTATCTTACTGCTATGAATATCATCTCTATTTTTACTCTACATAGATGTTAGCCCTAAAAGTGTTTCACTCAAAGCCTTTACTTTTCTATATAGTGCTTAAAACAATTTTATCTTATGATTAAGGTTTTCATCAGATGGGAAACTCCATGAAGGCAAGGATAGGTCCATACTCTTCAATTAATAATAAAGGTTTGCTAAGTTGATGAAGAAGTAAATAAAATAAAATACATAAACTCTCTGAGTGCATTTATAGTCAGTTCACATTTGCAATCTGAAAATCAATTATGTATTTGAAAGAAATAGTAGTAATTTGAAGATCTAGACACTTAGAGACAAAGAGAAAAAAAAACAAAACAGAAAGTGCTGAACACTAATTCTCAATGAGGGAAAATGTAAACACACACTTCAAAAATTACAAACCTGGGTTGGAGAGATGGCTGGTGGTTAAGTGCTTGCCTGTGAAGCCTGAGGACCCAAGTTTGAGGTTGGATTCCCCAGGACCCATGTTAGCCAGATTCACAAGGGGCGGACACGTCTGAAGTTCGTTTGCAGTGGCTGGAGGCCCTGGCGCGCCCATTCTCTCTCTTTCTTTCTCTCTCTCCTTCTCTCTTTCTCTGTCTCCATCTGCCTCTTTCTGTCTGTCGTTCTCAAATAAATGAATAAGTAAATCACAAACCACAGATGTTGATAGTTACTCTACTATTATTCACAACAGATGTTTTTATTTCCTTCCCTGAAAAGCCTTGTAGTCATAATGCTCAGATGTAAATTAAAAAAAATAAATCCAGAAGAAGATACATTAAAAAAAAAATACAAACTCTCTGCCAGTCAGATTACATTGCAAGCCTGAGTAAGGACTGGTAATTTATGAAGACTGCTGTGTGCAGCACTTGATGTCTTGTATGGATCATGCCTGCGTTCTTCCCTGTCCTGAATTATGAGCAATACTATTTAATGATAGATGCTTTTCCTTTCCAAAAATGACCACTTGCTTCAAGTTGAAATTCGGGAGAAAGAGTACTGCCCCCATGACACAGTTGTTTCAGACATATGTCCCTTATCATGACACTGTCCTACCTTTAACAACAGAGGCATAGTGTTCCAAATAACAGCTCCATTATCTCAAGTGGTGTTGGTGTGTAACCGATCAGCCCCTCCCCAGGGTGAGACACCCACACGCTTCCATAGTAGTAGTTTTCAAGACATTGTCCAGACCACTTTCTCTGGTTCCTTATCAGAAGGTTTTATCAGGCCTCGCATGATAAGCCTTGCTACTACTTGCCAAGTTGGAATTTTTGTAAAATGCCTTAATTTTCTGTTGTTAACCCACTGAGTATAATAAACACATGAAGATTTATCTTATCCAACAAGAAGAAATGACTTGTTGGATTGGCAAGTACTAAGAGCCAGAGGGATGGCAGAGTCAGGTCATCTTCAATATACTTAACTCTTTCAAACCTACGCTTCTTTGTACATTTAACACTACAGAATACATGACAGATTTTCTTTCTCATCTTTTACTTGGTATATTTAATGCCGCAACAATTAGAAAAAAGCAGAATACTTTTTTCAAAATACCTTTCTTCTTTTTGCTTTATATATATACTACATATAGTTACTAATAGTAAGATATATTTTGTCAGAGATTTCAAGATTCTATAATTTTAGAAAAAATAATTTTATACTTTTAAAACTAACTCTAAAGATGTTTAATATAGACTATTATGTGTTTTTCTTGAGGGCACACTCCAAAATGACATGGTATGTTAACATTTCTTGAGAGTAACAAGTATTATTTTTATTTCTCTACCACCGGTTTAGGAGCCAAAAGGCTAACATACATTCTAGCCTCTTTGAAAAGAAATAAGAAACACTATACAAAATAATGAAAATACAATAACTCATTTTATTTCATGAGAATTTTTAAGAATAAGTTAGGAATGTTTGTTTAACCCAATGCTTTCTGGTTTAGGATGGTTTGGGAATAGAAAATAAGTTTGTCTTACATTTTTGTGAATACAAACCCTGAATAAACATAGTCCATGATGTCTTTACTAAGGCAGAAAGAGAGGGAGTGATAAATGAAGAGCTTGCACACACGCTCAGAGTGTTGAGCCTTGGCCCTGACTTTAGTGTGAATCTTCTCTCATTTGCTCTATAGCCCTTTTTCCAAGTTGTCCTCTGACATGTCCACTCTCCAAGCTATAAAGCCACCTTTCACCAAACATTATCTTCCCTGAGTCTGCTTCTACTGTCACTAAGAAATCCCCTTTCTATGGGCTCCCAATGAAAGAACTTAGGACAAAATCCTTTATGACTCAAAAACTAAAGAAATTCCCTTTAATTTTCTAGCAGATGAAAGTGCTTAAGTGTCCAAGTCCAGGTTCATAGATAACAATCATTTTATTCCATATAGTGGCCATGAGCATCTACAGATTTTTGTGCCCTTGGGGATGGATAAATACTTCCCTACACATACCCAAGGATGAACTACATAAACAGGCAACCAAATATATTCCAAGTAAATCTCATGAAATTAGGAGAGTTTAGGGACATAACAAAGATGAAAAACTAGTAAGATTCCAGCATGAACAAAGAGCTATGGTTTTGGTGAAGCCAATGAGGTAACATGACTGATTTCTCACTTTAGTTTTTCTATCTGAAGCTCAACTCAGCACAAATTTGAAAGAAAAAAAAATAAGAAAAATAAAAATGATCCAGATTTCATGAGGCCTAAGGGAATTCTTTAACTCCACGTTTATCAGATATTTGTTAATCAGGCAGAGGAGCAGCATGGGCAGTTCCCGAGGAGATAAATAGACAGATTAAACATTAAAATCCACTGTGCCCAGTACCCTGACTTGTTACATTCACAGTACAGATTTTATGAGCATTTTTCCACGCTGGCACCATTGACACATGGGTCCAGATCATCCTTTGTTGTAGATAGCTGTTATATGCATTATAGCGTGTTTATCCCCAATTTTGATCTCCACCGACTCTGGACACAAGTGTCATTGCCAGAAGTCTGCCCAAGTTCTCTTGTCCACTCCTCATCTCATAGGTATTACAAAGAAAAGATCTCCAAGAATCACCAAATGTCCCTTGTGAGATAACATTGCCCCTAGTTGAGAGTCACTATAAATGTAAGGTGGCCTTCATAGGGTGAAGTATTTGTGATTAAGCTTACTACACAGACCCCAGTTGAAGACTTTGGGATGTAGAACCTCTAGGAGTTATGTTGCTAGGGGTAGACGTTGAGGTTGATTAGAACAGCCCTAATGGGTGTTGAGAGCTGGCTCACTCATTTTTGCTTCCTGCTTTATGTGGAGATGTGGGCCCTGCCAGCTATCTGTTCTGCCAACCTTTCTCCCCCATGATGAAGCTTATCCTCAGAACCCTAAGCCTGAAATAAACCCTTTCCTCCCATAGCCTCTTTCTTATAGTAATGAAGAATTATAAAGATAGTCCTTCATTCTCTTTAACTCAGTATTTTCCTTTCTTTTTCTTTTTTACCTTACCAGGTTAAAAACAAAACAAACAACAAAAAGCACAATAATGTTCTCACTACATAGAATACCTATCTGAAAACTAATATGCATAGGTGGCTTGATTTATAAATTATGTCTTCCAAGAATTCTTAATCTCAATGCCTTCTTTTGAGCATACAATAGTAGGAAGAATTCTGAACAAGATGAAGTTATACAATCTCATGCAACAAATGGTCTCATATCAACACCCACACTAACTTCACTATTAAGCAAAAACAGGCACATTTTCAAATATTGATTCCAACTAATGTCTGATTCTAACAGGCATGATCTTATCAAGGCCCCCTTATAATAGAAGGAGTGTCAGAGTTAAACAGAATAGGCCCGGATAAGATCACAATCTTCCTCCCAATGATGTGATGGTATCACAGAATGGGGATCGCACTTGAAGTAATTATCATTAATAGATCCTGGCACAGGAAGGAGCAGGCCTGATGGGGGTCTAAACAAATTTCAGGGAGGTAAAATAAAAGTGCTCAGGATCATTGTTTAAGGTTTCTGATGTGCTTTTCCAAGTTTGACAACTAGGTTTGAAATAAAGAAGGAAAAATCAAGTAATATTGCTAGTCATTATGTACATAGAAAATAAAAACATATTTCTTTGTTACTGAGACAGATGAATTTCACTTGTTTTTTGGACCATTACATTCACTAAAGTTATTTACATACTTGATCTAACTATAGTGTTTATAAACTTGTCAGTTGTAGAGGAGTCAAAAGCATTAGTTGCATGCACTCTACCAGGCTTCAAAAAGATATATTAATCTTCATCACAAGAATTAGAATAGGGTTGGTTATATATTTTAAGTACTTGTTTCAGCTGTAGGATAGTCTCAAAACACTACCTGAATTAATGCAGAAATGGTTCAAAAGTCATTTTTTCAGCTTTTAAATTTTATATTCTTGTATTATACTAAATCATTTATATCTCCAGCCATATGGCCTAGATCCCTCAAAGCTCACAATGGAGTATCATGCAATCTACAAACAATGCACAGGGCCTTTTGCAAACTTAGTTACAATTAAATTTTATTAGTATATTTAATCTTCTAGAAGGCACTGCTTCTGTCTTACTGACATTTTTACTCATTACCCTGATGCCATGTTTGAAGGAATAAATACATGAGTGATCACTAGGCCAAGTAGTTAATAGAAGAAAAATACTTTTGTCAGAAACCAGTACTGAGTTGGTCACCACTCAGTTTTCTTTATAAAGGAAAGAAAATTGCCTAACTTTATCATGATCACTCATAATCAAGCAGTCAGAAGGTAATTCTTTGACACAGCAGCGTAAGCACAAGCATGCTAATGACCATCACTACCAGTGCTGATGACCCTCACTGCCATACTGATACTGTTCTTCCTCACTCGACCTTCACTTTTATATGGAAGAAAAAAGCCAAACAATATCTTAGGATTTTTTTTTCTCTTCTCAAATGGGTGATTAATTATAGGTACTGAAATCTTTTGGATAATCACCAAAGATGAATGCATCACTGAAATCAGTGCCACCTAGATGAACCTAAACACTATTAGTTGTTAGCATGTTAAAACAAAACAAGACATGCCATACTTCTATCTTGTCTAAAACGAATGCAATTGTTGACCTTAACCTTATCAAACTGGTTCTAACATCAAGGTCAAGTAAAGATGAAATAAATCCAGTGGACCTAAGCACACTCTACTTACTTATGACTAAAGTGCATCTATACCATACATTTTTCCTCAAATGAACTCATAAGGCTTGGCTGAAAGCATTGTTCAGCAGAAAAACACTTAATTAGTATGTACAAGGCCCTGGTTTCATTATCAGCACAAGGAAAAATATAAACAATTAAATACAATAGTTCTCATAAGTAAGAATTATATTTTACCAACAAATAATTTTACTTTTTGATGTATTTATGACATTTCACAAAGACCTAAGACACAAAATATGTATCTTCACCATTTACTTTTCTCCTCGATGTTCTATTTTTGCCCTATAATCATAATATGTAATACACATGGACAAACCCAAAATACACACACTAGACTAACAGTAGCTCTTATCATAGTACCCAGTCTTTTATTTAATTTGACTGAGGAAGAGACGTTACATGGATGGTATATTAGATTAAACCCTAATCTTTTGAGGGAAATCACTGACAAGTAATGGATAAATATAAAAACCTTTTGAGTCTTCAGAACCATGAGATGTTGCCATAGTACCAAAGGAAGAGACAGGAAGAACACAGGTATGGTACTGAATCCTCTCCAGGCAGGGCTCAGCCATAGGCCTAGTCCAGGGAACCATGAAAACATTGGGCAGGGCTGGATGTACCTGTATATCTCTAAGAAAATTCCACAATGCATCCTCCTAATTCTCTTCCCAGTTTCCATCTTGCAACAATGGATAAAACAAAGAAAAGAAACTCCTACCTGTTTAAAAAAAAATGAGCAGTTCATGGAAAGGTACAAGGAAAACCTGATTTCTGTTCTGTCATGTTCTAAGGGGATTTATGCAGAAAGAAAGCAAATGCCACACAGTGAATGTACAGGCTGACTATTGCCAACAGACTCATCACCATTCTTCATCTCTGTAACACACACCCACGATATGCTCTTTCTCTTCAGCCTGCTAATCAGGGCAGTGGTACCTGATAGTGGATGATTGACTAAAGAAATCAAGATTGAACTTATTCCCTGAGGCACACTGTACCTCAGATCAAAGAGTGCACATGTGGCATCCTGAAAATGCAATCCTACTGCCTTCACCTCTCAACTCACTGACATGAGAACCAAAGACAATAATCCTTATAAATCAGAGATACCATCTCTAAAGGGGGAGCGGAGACTTGGAGAAAGAAATGCGAGGATATGGATGGACTCTATTAGTAAATTCTTTTTTATAAGCTTATGGCTAGCTTTCAGTTTCTAGCCCAATTTTATATATTCTAATAGCAATGAAAAATTAAGAATGGCCATATTGAATGTTAAATGCTTACAACTGAGACAGGCTGTGAAAATAATAAAACAAGGTCTAGAAATTTTACTGTATCTAAAAAAATGCAGGTTAGTCCAAGAACTTGACACACATACATGTGATATTTTTATGTCATACTACTTCCCACCTACAATGTCATTAAAATACTTCCTTGTTTTAGTCATTTTCTCTGTCATTATATCATAGAATGCATGTCTAGTAGAAAATATTCAAAGAAAGTTTGCTTACCATTCCATTAACAAGAGTATGCAGAATGACAACAAGCAGGATTGTTAATGGGATAATGAGCATTACAATTATCAATTTGTAAAGATGTTATTCAGGCCCATGGACTCTTTTTGAGTTTACTAGTCTATTCAACCGTATTCAACATACAACATTCTGCTTAAAGTAATTTCAAGGAAACTTAAAAGACTAACTTATGAAACCCTAACAGGCAGCCTCTACAGTGGAGTCTGCTTCTTCTTCACATAGTTCAGGGAGGAAAGCACTGCTCTCTTAACAGTAAAACAACACCACTCTCCAGGCAGTGTAGAGATGGAGACAGCATTCTTATAACTTCACCTTCACTAGTTAATTTTTTTTTATTGCATTATTTCCAGTTGGTCAGCATAGGTTGTATGGACTTTGGCTCACGTCTGCAGAAAGGAAACAAATTCCAGAGAAACTTTGCAGGCTTACATTATGAGCATGCTGTGTTATCAGATGGTAAAACACAAATCAGCCCAGATTAAAATGCATTTAAAGAAAAGCTGCAGCAAAACAATACAGTAAAATGAGTTACAAGAAGATTAGATTGTCATAATTGATTAGCAAAAATGAGCTCTCCTTCCCTTGTTTCCACTGAGTCCCTTTCTTTCAGCTTGAAGATAACTGCATATGCACTAGTAAAAGATAACTTTGAGAACTATCAAAAAGACACAAGTAAAAGAGTACACTGCCTATTCCTTTAGATGCTGACACAGCATGATACACTTCTATTTTCAAGGTCCTTGGGATAAAAGGAGATGTAGCAATCCCAGACTGAACACCCATTTATGCCCCACAACTTTAGTGACATATAGAAGATTTGCAGCAAATATCAACACTCCTCCGACTAACAATAGTAATAATAATAATTGTGTTTTTTTTGAATCTGGTAATAACTACAAAGTAATAACTATATGATGCAATGGTCATAAACAGCTTCTAATAATATAGACTTATGGAGAAGGTACAATAAGTTGAAATGAAAAAAGAGAAAAATCAATATGTAATTGACCTTCATTGCCCATAGGGGTTTGTTTCAAGGCCCCCACAGATTCCAAAATTCATGGCTGTTCAAAGACCTTACACAGAATGACATAGTGTTGTCATATAACATGCACACAGTGGCTCACATGTCTTACATCATTTGTAGGTGGATTTTAACATTCAGTTTAATGTAAATGCTACCTAAATTATCATGCAGTATTACTTAGAGAATTGTATAATTGTATTCAGTACAGATTGAGTCTATTTTTCTAAATGTTTTGAATCCACTATTGTTTGTATCCATGCATGTGGAACTTACACATACAGAGTTTACCATGTGAGTGTTTGCTCTGTTATTCATGATTTGCATTCTTTTATTCTTTGCATTCTTCTTTCATCAGATTTTCTGCATAAAACTGAGCATTTCAAGAGTCAAAATATCCAAAAGTTATAAATACCTTTGTTACCCTACATGTTTACCTGCCTAACTTCACTACATTTATTTGAAGTGACCTGTTAGTGTATATGTAATGATTTTATGCTTACTTGGCAAATTTGTGTTTTTCTATGAGCAAAAAACATGAAATCATTAGACAAAAGTAAGAAATATTACTTTATCTGTAATGCTGCATAATTTATGGCAAAGCATGGAGGATCCTTTTGTATTTTCTTTCAAGAGTATAGGTATAGTTTGCTTAGGAAAGTAAAAACAAAATAAAATGAAACTATAAATTTATTTTCATCTTATTGGTTAACTTCAAAAACCCAAGCATCTACAGTGTGTGTGTATATATATATATATATATTTGTGTGTGTGTGTGTAAAATAGCTTTTTATGTTTTGTTTTCCTAAATCAATAAATATATATATAATTCAAACAACATATTTAATCATACAAAAAGTAGTTCTGTTTGATTAGAAATCAAACCTTTTTGCTTCTACTTTTATGAGACTTCCTGACTTACAGTACATACTTAATAAATAACATGTCACGATTTCCCTTGTGAAATAATTTTATCACAATTACCTAACATTAGCAAAATAATAGATTTTACGCCTTTAACTGCTAGTCAATGTAGCAAGGGAAGACAGCAATAATAATTAGGAAATAATAAAAGTTATTGCTTCACCACCCTTCGATTTGACAGTAAAGAAGATAAAAGTACTACAGTACCAACTAGGCAGAATAAAGTGCATGCATGGAGGGGGCACTATCTATGCAAGGACCGGCATACATAGGTATGGCTGCACTTTTCTCCAGACCCTTACATAACCGAGAGTGAAGAATTTAAATCACACTCATTCTAATGCCCATAAAGATAAAGGAAGCCTAAGTGACCTTGTAAAAATGCAAGGGGTATTATTATCCATGTGAATCTGTCCTTCCAGAATTAGTTTTAGGAAGAAAATGTGATTCAAAATGGTACTGATGGATATTACTTGCTACTATCTTTCTTTTTTTTTTTTTTTTTTTTTTGGTTTTTCAAGGTAGGGTCTCATTCTAGTCCAGGCTGACCTGGAATTCAGTATGTATTCTCAAGCTGGCCTCAACCATGATGATTAAAGGTGTGTGCCACCATGCCCAGCTTCTTTCATCTTCTTTTCATGCATATGGTATTTTAATAAATAGTAAGAGTCTGAATTCATCAAACTTCTCCTCATCAAGCAAGTTATAGAGACTCAACAAATTAAAGAGACTCAACAAAGGGGCCTTTCTTCACCTGTAGAACCTCCAAAACTAATCACTGTAGTCCATGATATGAGATTACCTAATAGATAATTTATTTCAGCCACCTGACAAGCACTTTTGTTTTAAATACTTTTGCCTATAGTTTTACTCATAAACCAGAACCATGTGAAAGAAATGAAAAAATGTATCCTAGAATCTACAACCTAAAGATGCTTAAAGGCATGTTGACTTGATGCTAAATTTCTTGCCCCCTTCACTATTTGCTCAATATATATATTATTATGGTGGGCTATAAAATACCATTTCTACTTTGCTTTTGTGCCTTTTATTTTTTTTCCTTCATGGATAGAAATGGTTTTATTCTTGCTGGCCTATGCAGATGCATTTCTAAAGCTCATTGGACTTTCTTATGTGTATGTGTTATTTTTGAAGTGTTCAATGTATACTTTTTTTAATGCCAGAGCCACCCCCCCCACACACAACACACATTTATTCCTTTTCAAAAATCCCAATAAATTACAAAGGTATATTAGACTCCAAAAATAGCTTAATAGAACCATATGGGGATCCAAAAGCCTGCCAAAATGGAATCAGCATTCTAAAAGATAATTCATGTTTCTTTTAGCCATAAAACAGAAACTTACACTGCCTGCTCATCCAGAGCTCATTCATGATGACAGGGACTTGAAAGCCTCTCATCAGATCAAAACTAACTATCTGAATACCCTAGCATGATTCCCAAGTCAGCTGCTGGGAGAGAGAGAGAGAGAGAGAGAGAGAGAGAGAGAGAGGGAGGGAGGGAGGGAGGGAGGGAGGGAGGGAGGGAGGGAGGGAGGGAGGGAGGGAGGGAGGGAGGGAGAGAGAGAGAGAGGAAGGGCCTGGATTGACTAATCACAGATTATGGAGCAAATAACTTAAAACAGCACCTTTAACCTCCAGCCCCTCTGATAGACACAGAATTTTAGCACCAAAATATTTCATTAGAAAACCTTCAAGAAGCAGCAGAATGTTTGGCACCGAACTGTTGGATCCCATTAAGGGCCTCTGCTGTATTCCACAGCTTGTCTAGTCCAAAGCGGCACTCTACCCCCACAGAGCCATGCGGAATCCTCTTTTCCTTATCACGCGGATACAGACCTGCATCATCCTCGGAGCCTTCTGACAGGGGCGACAACAATTGGGGGGAAGGAGGGTGATACAACTGCTCATTGTTTCCTCTCACAAAACCCTGCCACAGGGTGCAGATTAACACCAAAAAAATAGATGGCTGCAACCAAGGAGAAACATTTCTCAGAATGCCTCCACTTGATTAATGAAGTAATGGAGCTGACCACTGTTCGACTTTCATCCTGCGCTCTTCGTCCCTTGCCCATTCTCCAGGAGAAGGGGCAGACAAGGACACCTCCACTCATGTCTCCTCATTTCGAGTGGATGACATTTTGACAAAGTTTGAAGGGATGCGGCAAAAGAAAACTGCTCACATTGCTGGTTGAAATGTTCAAATAAAAGACAAACTTTCATTCTTCTCGCCTGAATTTCTTTAATGAAGGCAAATGTGACCTTCTTTGGTTATTGTTCCTATAGAAAATTAATTTAGCAAGTACTGGGGTTCTGATGTTTACTTCAGGTGCATGTTTAGATATCACTGGGTGTACTTACCTGGACAGAAGCATGGCATGGGCCTAGTAGCAGTGTCTTTCAGAGGAGTGGGGCAATGCCACATCTTAGATTCATATTGTTACAGGGGAGACTGGATGATCCTGCCCACAGGCTAGTGCCACACGTTTACACATAACAGGGAACAGATGCCTTGTTTAACTTCTAAATGAATGCTGAAACATAATGCTAGTTAGCTCTGCCCTATTTCTCCACGTTTCATCTTGTGTCACTGTCTTTTTAAAACTGCCTTATTCTTTCACTTTATCCTGAGCTCTAAAACTCCATACACAATGGAAGAATTGAGATAACGTTTTAAAATACAAACCTACCTCAAAAGTGAATGACATGTAAAATACTTCTTTAGTACTAAGCAATCCCCAACTACACATCTGCCCAATGCTTTCTAAAGAAGAATCACCCAGAAATAGAAAAGATAATAATGTTGAGATCAGTTAAAAAGCAGTTGGGAGCCAGAGAGATGGCTCAGTGGGTAAGGTACTTCCCTGCAATTCTTAATGACCTGGGCTCAATTCCCTATGATCCATGTAAATCAAGATGAACAAAGTGGTGCATACATTTGGAGTTCATTTGGTAGTGTGTAAAGGCCCTTGTGTACACATTTTTTTCTGTCTCTTTCACAAAGCTGAGTTCCCAGAATAGTTGTATTAGCTAATCAATAATTATATATGTCTATGTTTGTATAAATGTATGTGTGCACATATATATTAAGATGCATTCATAGGATGATGTGGTGGTTTGATTCAGGTGTCCTCCATAAACTTAGATGTTCTAAATGCTAGGTTCCCAGCTGATGGATATTTGGGAATTAATGCCTCCTGGTGGGAGTGTGTTCTTGGGGGTGGAATTATAGATGTTATAGCCAGTTTTCCCATGCCAGTGTTTGGCACACTCTCCTGTTGCTATTGTCCACCTTATGTTGGCCAGGGCATGATGTCCACCCTCTTCTCATGCCATCAGTATCCCCTGCCATTGTGGAGCTTCCCCTCAAGCCTGTAAGCCAAAATAAATCTCCTTTTCCCAGAAGCTGCTCTTGGTTAGGTGATTTCTACCAGCAATATGAACCAGACTGCAACAGTAAAGAGGTACCAGGAGTGGGGTTGCTGCTAGATACCTGACTGTGTGGCTTTGGCCTTTTGGAGCTGATTTTCAAGAGGAATATGGCAGGATTTGAAACCTTGGCCTAAGAGATGTCTTGCAGTGCTGTAAGTATGGCTTGGTGTACTATTCTGGTCTGAGCTGCAAAACCTGAATGCAGTAAGAACTATGGACTGTGAGGTTTGGCTTATGAGGGTGAGAAAGGGCTTTGCTTGGATTGGCCTAGCAGTTTGTGTGAGAAGCTTGCTCTTATGCCCATGTCCTGAGAAGTTTTGCATGGTTTCTTTGCATAGAAATGAACTGTTGTGAGCAGAGGGGTATGGCACAGAAAGAAAAATCTTTGGGTGAACTGTTGCCCGTTCAGCTGCAATTGAGAGATTACAATCTTGAGACTGGGCCAGCTGACCTGCACTGGGGCAACAGGAAGTATGTCGATTCTTTTGAAGGGGACTGAGTGCTCAAGGAGTGTCCTATTCTTTAAAGTCTGCTTTATTCTCCCCTGGATTAACAACCTGGTACCCTACCTGGTATTATGTAGTATAAGAAATGCTGGAAAGAGGGTCATTGAGTTTGCAACACTGTCTTGTGTTTTGGAAATGGCCATGGAGAATGTGAAGCAGGTTTGCTGGATGCTTTTATGGAGATGCCATGGGGCCATGAGGAAGAAATGTGGCTTGCCATGGAGACCCAGTGGAGATGCTGGGACCACAAGATGGCTACCAAGGAGAAATGCCAGCCCGACGAACTTTTCAAGGACTGCGAGTAGCCTAGCTGGAGGGGTGGAATTGGAATGCCAGAGACTTGTGGCTACTTAGAATTATGGGGCTTGGAGATTTGTCACTGGCTAGAGTTGCTGGACTTAAAGCTATAGAGTTTGATGTTTGCCCTGGTTGTTTTAAATCTTAGATCAGTTAAATGTTTCTTTGCTATACCAAATTTTGCAGTGTGAATATGTATTCTGTGCAATTATGGTTTTTTTTAAATGTTTTAATTATTTTTGTTTATTTAATTTATTTATTTATTTGAGAGCAACAGACAGACAGAAAGAGGGGGAGGGAGAGAGAGAGAGAGAGAGAGCAAGCGAGCAATGGAGAGAATTGGTGCACCAAGGCCTCCTGCCACTACAAGAGAACTCCAGACATGTGCACCCCCTTGTGCATCTGGCTAACGTGGGTCCTGGGGGATCAAGCCTCGACCTGGTATCATTAGGCTTCATGGGCAAGTGCTTAACCACTAAGCCATCTCTACAGCCCTTAATGTTATTTTTTGTTATTATGACTCTGTTACAAGATCTTGGACTATGGGGATGTATGAACATCATTGGAAGTTTTAAAGTTAGATGAATGCATTACATTTTGCATCATGTATGGTTATCAGTTTATGGGGGCCAGGGAGGAATGTGGTGGTCTAATTTAGGTGTCCCTCATAAACTTAGATGTTCTGAATGCTAGCTTCCCAGCTGATGGATATTTGGGAATTAATGCCCCCTGGAGGGAGTGTATTGTTGAGGGTGGGTTTACTGGTATTGTAGCCAGTTTCCCCATGCCAGTGTTTGGCATACCCTCCTGTTTATATTGTCACCTTATGTTAGCCAGGGGGTGATGTCCACCCTCTGCTCATGCCATCGTTTCCCCCTGCCATCGTGGAGCTTCCCCTCGAGCCTGTAAGTCAAAATAAATCTCTTTTTCCCAGAAGCTGCTCTTGGTTGGATTATTTCTACCAGGAATATGAACCAGACTGCAACAGATTACAACTGACAATATTTTTAAGTCTTTCCAGACATAGGGCAGAAATGAAAACAGTTGGGCTGAAGAGATGGCTTAGTGGTTAAGGTGCTTGTCTGCACAGCCAAAGGACCCAGGTTTGATTCTTCAGGAGCCACATAAGCCAGATGCACAAGGTGGCACATGTCTGAAGGCCCTACTATACCCATTCCTTCTCTATCTGTCTCTCTCTCAAGCAAAGAAAATAAAAAATAAATAAATAAAAGATTTTCTTTTCTTTTCTTTCTTTCTTTTTTTTTTTAAAGCTGGAGGTACTGCATAGGGAAATAATGGGATGAAAGAAAAAATCAACTTTCTATTCAGTTATAAAAACTTGATCCAGGTTTATATAGCAACCTATATATTTTTAAAGTAACTAAATGCACATAATTTTATATAATTTTACAGGACCTGTATGATGTATGTCTGGTATAATGACCCTTATTTTATAAATAAGAAAACTGAGAGCATGTGTAATAATCAAGATAACACAGCCATTTTGAGTAATAACAGTCAAGACTAGCATTGTGTCATTATGAGCCTATCCTGGGCTCTTTCTTATCTATTTTCTCTTCCACTGGGGATGCCTACAACATGCTAGTATATGTTCTTCAAATTTACCAAAGGAAAAGAAACACTCATAACCCAAACTACTTCTTGTCTCCAATTCCCATTAGATTTTATACAAATCATTTTCATATATTTTAACTCACTTTTCTCTATCAGAATTAGCATCTAAATAAAAGAGCCACAGCTCAGCTTCAATGAGAAAGTGATATCTACTTTCATGAAAAGAACTAAAGATATCTATCTCTTTCCACTAATGTCTTTTATTGATTAATCTTTGATTTTTGTTATGATAGTTTGTAGGATGTAATATCTTTTCCCCATTCAAATTAATTGAATTTTCTTTTGTGATTTCTCCCTCTACTCCTATTATTTTCAACTTCTTCCCTGTCAGAGGTCAATTAACTACTTATGCAAATTGTCTTCTGAGGTAGACAGCCCAGAGTAACACTTCCTTTTAATTTGAAGCTGTCCTTTAGTTCACTTTCCTCCAGAGTGGGCTAGACCTAGTGAAAGAAATTTAGCTAAAGTAATGAGATGTTAGTCCCAAGGTTCACTGATAAAAACACTGCTTGACTTTAGCTCTACTTACTGCTCTCTCTTGTTCCTGTTCTCAGGGAGGCAGGATGACATGTTAGAAACTGCCCCTGAAAAACCTTATCAGAGCATTTGAGACAATTTATAAACAGATGCTTCACTACTGAGCTTTAACATGACACCAATGTACCAGTCAAAAGACACCAGGAAAAGCTGTAACTATCACAATGGCCTACCCAATCAGAGAAAAAGAATATAAAAAAGAAAATGAACAACCCAGGTTGTGGTTTGATCCAGGTGTCCCCAATAAACTTAGGTGTTCTGAATACTAGGTCCCCAGCTGATGGAGATTTGGGAATTAATGCCTCTTGGAGGCCACATAATTTGGGGCTGGGCTTATGGATATGATAGCCAGTTTTCCCTTGCCAGTGTTTGGCACACTCTCCTGTTGCTATTGTCTACCTTATGTTGGGGAGGGGGTGATGCCCACCATCTGCTCATACCATCAGTTTCCTCTGCCATCATGGAGATCCTCCTTGAGTCTGTAAGCAAAAGTTAATCCTTTCTTCCTAAAAGTTGTTCTTGGTTGTGTCATTTCCGCCAGAAATGTCAACCTGACTGCAACAGTAAAGTGGTTGCTAGACACCTGAGTGTAGATTTGGCCTTTTGTAGCTGATTTTCAAGAGGAATGTGGAAAGATTTGAAACCTCCGCCTAAGAGATGCCATGCAGTGCTATAAGTACAGCTTGATGGACTATTCTGGTCAGAGTTGAAAGACTTGAATGCAGCAAGAACTATGGACTGTGAGGTTTGGCTTGTGAGAGTAAGAACGAGCTTTACCTGGACTAGGCTGGGAACAGTTTGTGTGAGAGACTTGCTTTTAGGCCCTTGTTATGAGAACTTATGCAGAGTTTCTTTGTATAGAATCAAACTGATGTAAGCAGAGGGATATGTCATAGAAAAGAAAAGAAAGAAAGTTTTGGGTCAAACCTGCTGCCCATTCAGCTAAAATTATATGAGATTACAACCTTTGAGATTGGACCAGCTGACCAGAATGGGGTAACAGGAAGAAGGTAGACACTTTTGAAGGAAGCTGAGTGCTTAAGGAATGTCCTGTTCTTTAAAGTTAGCTTTATCCCCCTACCTTGATTAAGAAATTAGCACCCTACCTGGTATTGTGAAGTATAAGAAATGTAAGAAAGAGAGGGTCATTGAGTTTGCAATGCAGTCTTGTGTTTTGGAAATGGCTATGGGCAGTGTGAAGCAGGTTTGTTGAATGCCTGCATGGAGACCCAATGGAGCCATGAGGATGAACCATGGGTTGCAGTGGAGAGCCAGTGGGGATGGCTCCTAAGGAAAGCTGACTGCCCTGATGACGTGTTTCAGGACTGTGAGTGGTCTAACTGGAGGGGCGGAATTGGAACTCCAGAGACTTGTTGCTGGCTAGAATTATAAAACATGGAGGCTTGTCACTGGCTAGAGTTGTTGAACTTGTAGCTCTTGTAGCTACAGAGATTGATGATTGCCCTGTGTAAATTTTGTATTCGTTGAGTATTTCCTTGCTATGTCCAATGCCATCTTTTGCAGTGTGAATGTTAATATGTGCCATCATGAGTTTGATTTTTTTTTTTTTTTTTGGTATTATGTCTCAATTAAAAGTCCTCAGACTATGAGGACTTTTAAAGTTGGATGAATGCATTGAATTTTATATCATGTATGGTTATCAGTTTATGGGGGCCAGGGGCAGAATGTGTTGGTTTGAATCAGGTGTTCCCCATAAACTTAGATGTTCCAAATGCTAGGTTCCCAGCTGATGGAGATTTGGGAATTAATGCTTCCTGGAAGCAGTGTATTGTTGGGGATGAGCTTATGGGTGTTATAGCTAATTTCCCCTTGCCAGTGTCTGGCATGTTCTCTTGTTGCTATTGTCCACTTTATGTAGGCCAGGGGGTGATATCCACCCTCTGCTAATGCCATTGTTTCCCCCTGCCATTGTGGAACTTACTCTCAAGCTTGTAAGCCAAAATAAATCCTTTTTGTCTCAAAATATGCTTTTGGTTGGGTGATTTCTGCCAGCAATGAGAACAAGACTGCAACAACCCCAGATAGGCATGCATACACACCATTAATGTGGCTCTTAACTGCTCACCATTAACAGAAAAAAAAAAATAGTGATATAAAATGGCACAGAAGATCTACAATTTATTAGAAATTTAAAAAGAAAAACACAGTTTGGTCAAATTGAGCCGATGAATTTTATGAAAAATTTGAAATTACTGAAGGTAAGTAATGATTAAAATACTTTGAAATCAATACTTTAAGAATGAAAAGAGATGTTATTTTCCAAAAGATAATTTCTCAAAAAAATTTCTAAAAGCATTTAATACACTTACTTTGTTTTTCCTATCATAAATATACACAAAATGCTTCCCTCTTGACCATCATTAGCACAGAGCCTTATAGGTGTGATGTGGGTATAGTTGCAGACCACTCTACCAAGGAAACTGAGTAAGACATCAAAAGACGTCCCATGGCAACTAAGAGCTATAGCCAAACTCTGAAAGTGATTTAATGACAACTTGGGATTACCTACTAAAAATTATAGTAAAAATGAAGTGTCATATGTTAAGAGGGTTAGACAATTATCTCTAAAGTAATTTCTAACATTAGGACCAAATGAAGGAATACAAAATGGTTCTATGTCCATTTTCTCAGTTATCATCTCTAAACTGCTAAATGTAGTAATCATCATGCTGAGTTGAGAGGGGTTGCTAATTCCCAAACACTCTTGGATTGACATTCATCATAGCTATACAGACAACAGGTAAGTGCACCATACCAAACTAGCTGTTTCAGAGCAGCTGTAAAATGGAAATTCAACCAAAAGTCATGGAAAAAAATTTGAAAAGTCATATAAGCTAGACCAGGAAATGACAGAAGACAGTTTTGATCAACTTTTTAACAGTTACCTTCATAATGTTGCATTTTTTCTTCAGCAAAACAACATTACACTTCTACTATATAATTTAAATCATGAAGGCTACTTTATGAAGCATTTCCTCACCACATAGAATATATTTGCCTCTTAGGCAATCAGGATTCCATAAAAAGAACAATATCTTTGAGTTTCACCTTTCAAAAAAATCTAAGACAAAACGTACCAAAACCAGAAAGAGCACCATCAGGACAAAAATGATACCAAAAAGAGACGGCTGTGATCAGGTTATCTCTGCAGAAGACGTGAACTTTTCAACCAGGTAATAATCTATCTGCCCCACCTCCACATACCCATACCTTCATACTGACTGCGCTTGGCAGAGAGAAAGAATGGTGGCAGTGAGCTCTAAAATAAGAAAAGCCATGTGAGATACCCCAGTGCATGAAAAGCAGATCTACAATGACATGTCCCAGCATGAACCAACAGCCAGTCTTTGTACTTCATGCCCACTTTGGGAAAGGCAATGCTATACATTAATCTCAACCTCTGAAACATACTCTCAGAAGAGCAGCATGGATTATATGTTCATGATACGAACAACTCATCCTTTTAGACATTAATTACTCTGGAAATATAACACAAATAATCATTTTAGTAACTCTCATCTTCAATAAAATTTTCCTTGGTCTCTCAAAAAGAGAACACTTTATAACCTTGAATGCAAAGAAAGATGTGCTTTGTAAGTTTAGGTAAATAGGTTGAGCCACAGATCCTAACCCAAAGAAAAAATATGTTTAGATTTCAAGTATTGAAGCAGAGTATGGCAATCCACCCTGTAATCCAAGCACTTGGGAGGCTGAGGAAGGAGAATCAGGAATTCAAGGACAGCCTTGGCGACATAGCTGTTTGAGTTCAGCCTTGGCTACATGATGCTTAGCTTCAAAAATTCAAGTAATGGAAAGTAAATAAGTCTCATAAATAAAACTATATATACATGGACAAGAATTATATCTTTGGGTTTCTACCTTTCAAAAAAAATCTAAGTCAAAATTTACAAAACCTATAAAAACCACTGTCAGGAGAAAAATGTCAAAAAGAGATGGATGTGAGACTGGTTAGCTATACACAAAAAGCAAAGTTTTGAGGCAGGTAATAATTATGAGCAAAGGTACGATTTGTGGTTTTAGTCTGATATTATTGATTCAGAAGTTCATTCAAACCTATCTCCTGTTTATATCATAATTCTGTCTTTGATATAATATAACCAGTCCTTCAGATCAATATATGGTTAATTTCTTGTGTTTTGTTCTACAGATATGAATTCTAAAATAATTCTTTGATTTTATTTTCTTTAATTTTCAGAGTCACATTTTATAGAATGTCTTCAGTTACTTAGGCCTCTATATCAGCTTCTCTTCTTTCCTGAAGCACTCCTCCACAAAAATAACAATAACAATAAAATCCTACTTTCCTTCAAGAAAGCAGGCCAACATGTCATTTTTCAAGGCTCAGATGCATTAAATGTCTTGCTTCATGTCTTCTCTGGGCAGCTTCCCTGTCCACTCAGTTTTCTTTAATTCTCCACATCAGATAGAGTATAAGAGAAGCCAGGATCTTGCCTTCCCTAAGGGAGAAATCTACAACTTCCATCAATAATGCATTTCACCAACTCTTCCCAAGAGGAGCAGGGTACAATTAAAAAGGTTATAAGTCCTTGCACTACTAGAACCCAAGGGCAACAGTGAATGAAACTGGCTTAAGCCCAATTAGAGGAATCAGTACATTTGTCTTCTCTTGGAACAACCCTGCTCTTACGGTTCCCATCAATTCAGTATAAATCTGACTGATCTTATCCAAGAAGTTAATAGAAAATTGTTCACAGTGGGCGACTGCCACCTCAGTTTCCAAGCAGAGACAGATGGAATTTCCCAGATGGTTTGTCACTGGAAAGTGCAATGCTAGATGAGACTTCACAGAAAGCATGGTAGAGCAGAACACCTTCTTGGCCTCCACCCATGTCATAGCTAGTGATAGAAGACTGACTCTTGTAAATAAATCTTAATTGACTCAGTGGCTTAGCATCTCCTACTTCTTAAGTGCTTCAAATGGTTGCCTGGTATTATACTCAAATGAGTTAATATCTAACAAGAAAGCATATTTCTTTATTGGTTAAGACTAAGGAAAGAGATATAGCTATCCTGCCGTATTGATACTTTCTCTCAAATGTGACTAAAACCAAACATAAACATATAAACAAATGCAGCAGGCAAAAGAAATCATTTACTGTGGTCTCATTATATGCTAAGTTGGGCAGGTGAAACAAGACCACCACAGGAAAATAAACAAATATAAAATCAAGGTGGGGTACAGAAGACATGAGCAAGTAGGGTTGAGCCTCATTCCCACTCTTAGGGGAAAAATAAAAGAATTATTTTATCCATTTAAAGACCATTCACTGAGCCAATACTATAAGCTATACATTGGATTTGGAAGAAAGGGTTGAAAGATAAAGAAGTAGAAATGAAGCCAATGGTGCAATAAAAAGATAGGAAAGTACACAATGTGATAAGTGTCCTTATCCTACAAAGGAGATCACAAGAGGCAAATCTTTCTGGGAATGGTCATCTAGGCTGGAGGCTTCTGGTAGGTTGAGTTTGAACAAAACCTTGAATACAGTCTTAGTAAGAATGGTATTGCTATGATGTAGAGGGGTGGCAGGAGGAAGACAGGTTTTCAAACATGGTAAAATGCATAGCAACGGCTGGAAGGAGTTTCCTGAGAGCACTATAGGTAGCAAACCACTACTGGGAGTAGAAATAGCATCACCACTATAAAAGTGGCCATCATGAGCCTTAGGCTCTACCAAGGACTTTAGGCTCTTTTGTGCTCTTTGAGTTTTGAATTGAAGTTAAGAGGCTAACATTATTTTGGACACATGATGATCTAGGCAAAGCAAAAGGATACAAGACAGGGGTTATGATATTGTAATAATAAGCACGTGGTGAATAATTCAACTAAATTAGTGGTGACACAAGCAGGAGGAAGGGAAAAGGAATTCAGAGAGCAGGATGGGAAAATGAGAATGTTGGGAGATACTTGACTTAGAATAGAGGAGAAAAGTGAGGATTGTGGCTCAAGAGAAAAGACAAGAGAGAAGGGTTTGTTTACTACTTGTGTGAGCAACATTTCAGACAGGGAGAAGAGGTAAAAATGAAGAAATGATGACAGATATCTGATCAAATGCACTCCCTGCTGAGACAGGAAAGGGGATAGCTGATCTGACTGAATGTTGGAAGTCAGGGGGAAGGTCAGAGAAACTATGTGTGAAGAGAGTTGTAATTGCTCCTTGTAAGTTGAAGTAATTTAGTGGGAAGGGCCTGCAAAAATAGTTGAAATATGCTAGATTAGATTAAGGGTTAAAAGCCAAGGTTAGAGAGTTTGATTTTATTTTATTTAAATGTCATTTGTAAATTAGTAGCTGCAGCTTTGCAAGTGGCTAAGCTCCCTGAGGCACTGGCAACAGAGGGAGAAGAGAAGAAAGGGCAGAAGTGTTTTGGGAAACACACACAGTTAAATTTAAAAAGAGCCAAGACTCAGAGAGAATCAGGAAAATGAAGTAATACTGAGCCCAGATTAAAGTGAATGTTAAGAAGGAAGTAATCATTCACAATGTCAACATCAGAGAAAAAAGATGTAAGCCCTAATAAAAAGTTATGCTTCAGCAAAATTATAAATTCCACCATTAACATGGTAAAGATGGAGGGAGGGCATCAGTGGATGGGGATCAGTGAAGACGTTACTAATAGGTTCACTCTACTGAAATAGAATTTGGTTTTTAAAAGCATTTAATAAATGTCTACTATATACCAGGAATGGAGGTTTGAAATAGAATTATGAAGATTCAACACACTGCTTTCAAAATTACTTCATTATTGTTTCTTACATACTTTCTTTGCCTCACTTCCAGAACGTTACCCTAGGACTGATTCAGATGTAAATGATTGCTTTGGGAAGGGACCCAGGAACATTCCAGCAAGAGTACAGACATGGACAGCAAAAGGAAAGTACGTAAAGGGTGTTTTATTAAGCCAGTTGGATGTCCATCCCACTGCTAAACTCTAGCACATAGAAGAAGCAGGGGAATTTATCTGTCAACCTTCTGTGTTCCCTTGGTTGAGCATTACAACTGGGAACATGGGTTCTTCCACACTTCCACAATGACTGACCTGTGCTGGGTTTTGAGGTGAAAGCTGAAGCAAGTGTCTACGGATAAGTGTGCAATAGTATATATACAACATGGAACTTGACAACTCTAGTAAGGAAAGGGACCAAAGATCGATGCTAAAATGGAATCAAGGGCTGGAGAGATGGCTTAGCGGTTAAGCGCTTGCCTGTGAAGCCTAAGGACCCCGGTTCGAGGCTCGGTTCCCCAGGTCCCACGTTAGCCAGATGCACAAGGGGGCTTACACGTCTGGAGTTCGTTTGCAGTGGCTGGAAGCCCTGGCGCGCCCATTCTCTCTCTCCCTCTCTCTCTGTCTATCTCTGCCTCTTTCACTCTTGATCTCTCTCATATAAATTAATTAGTTAATTAATTAATTAATTAATTAATTAATTAATTAAAATGGAATCAAAAGGGCCAACATGGTGTCATATAATAAGTATAATTATGATGTTATAGATCAATAATCTCGGGGTTTTCCTCAGATTTCTATGACGATAACTACTTTGAAATTTTTGTGATGCAATTTAATGCCTGCATTATTTTATGACTAGGTCAATAAAATGTTTACATGCTGTTGATGTGTTTCTTATTTTCAGAATTCAGTGTCGCAAATGCCCTACGGGGAAATAAAGCAAGTTTCTCCTCTGATTGAACCAAATAAAATGAGATTTCTCGAACAAATTTCATTTCTTTAATTTAACAGATCATGATGAGTTTACAATTATGTGGTAAGTAATTTGGGACTTTGAATTTATATTCCATTTAATTAAGTATGCATATAGTGTGATTCTGACAGTTGGCTGAATCCACTCAGACTAGTTAGCTACTGACAACTGATACAATGAAATGCAAGAGAGGGCAAATGAGAGCTAAATTCCAGATAGTCTACTTCAGTGATGAGCTCTTAGGAGACTCTGGATCTCTGTGATGCTGAGTTATGATGGGAGCCAGCTTCTTCCACCAGTTATGGAGCTTACCTGGAGGCTATAAGTCTGAAATAAGCCCTCTTACTCCCTTTAGCTGCATCCTGCTGGATGTTTGACCCAGAAACCTGGAGCTGAATACAGCACCCTTTATCATATGAGTGGGCTAATCCAATAAACTGAAAGCATAATTACCAAAAAATAGATTGGCCTGCATAGGCAAAACAAACCATAGCCTTTGAATGTCATCTGTAGCATGGGCTCTCCTGGACTCATCTGTACCATAAACTCTCTCTTTGACTCAACTTACCAGCCCACACTACAGATTTTAGATTTAATTTCTGTTCTTGTACAAACAAATTCTTTACATAAACCTATAAATGCACACAGACCATGGGAGTTTTGTCTCTCTGGAAACATGCTAATCATTTGGCAAAGAGCCACATTTACACCTGTAAAATCCTCAAACACCAAGATCCACAGGGAATCTTGTTTAGTTTGGGGTGATGGTTGAGTTTTTAGCTTGTTGGATTTCAGTAGATCCATTGTATAGATAACTTATTTTTAAGAGGAGCTTAGATGTGTCAATAACTCATATATAGTATATAAAACCTTTTTCATCCAATCATTATAAGCTAAGTCTCATTATTTCTACATAATAGATGGCATTTTTGTGACTTCAACATAGTTTGTAGGATCAAACAGAATTGTTCTTGGGCTAGTGAGATGCCTAAAGTGTTAGTTTCATCCTCTGTAATATTTTATTACAAAGGTAATCATTACTCTCTTTTATTACATATAAGAACCAAATATGTACTTTTATATGTACCTGTCCCATTACATGTGTGTACTGTGATACTGTTGCTATTATCCAACTTTGATAGCATGAAGTGCCTCTCACAAGGTAAGAAGGTATCAATGAGGGGATACTCTATTTCTATTTTCAGTGTATCACATTATTCCAGAAATAAGTTTTTGTATAATTTTGTGATGCTTTTACATAGCCTAAGTTTCTTAGTATATTCTATATGCATCTCAATTTCTGGTCTGTAAATACTTTCTGAAGAAGGAGACATATTGCTAATGTACTTCAAGACAGAGACTTGAAAGACATAAAAAGGATTTGACATCTGGCATAGTGACTCAATTAATTACTGTGCTGGATTAATTAGTGTGCTGAATCTCCTGAGCCAAAATCATGAGTCTGAGCATAGTATCATTGCATTGGTCGGCAAATAAACAAGTTAAGAATGTTCTAATCCAAATTTAATTCAATGTTGGATAAGGAAGTGTTAGTAGGCTATATATTTTAATATAAGGAAAATTTATCTTCACAATATAAAATACATATTGAAGCATTGTTCAAATTCTGATAAAGGATAATAAAATTTCAGAAATGTTTGGATTATCTTAAAATTTTTCAGTCAGTTGAAAAAATAGTAAACATTTTACCCAAAATAAAACAAAAAAATCACTGAAATCTTCTAGTTATTGTACATTTTCTCTTAAAGACTTTTATGAATTTAGGATTTGTATAAAGAAAATCCCCCTTTGATTTATCATGCTATAATTATATAATAGACATTAGATTAAAAAGGCAAAGTGGAACAGTTTCAAAATGGAACCTCTGGAATCCAAAGACAAAATCTCTGTCTTCTCACTGATACAAATATAATTTAAAAAAGAATGGATTCCCAGGCTTGCTTGGAGGCTTTACAAGCTAATCTATTTCCAATTCTCCACATTGTGTCTCAAAATAAATAAGTGTGCATCTCAACTGTTATACAGTAACAACTATGGAAGCTGCAGTAGTATATGTAATATTTGATGATACAAAATCAGAGGTAAATTCTGGAAGATAAGATTGTTTCTCCAAAAAATATTTTAAGAGTATGTTTTAGTAAAGAATCTAAATTTTATCACTGAACACTTTCTATCTTTTAAGTACATAACATAATTAGATACTTAAAATTAAGTCAAAAGAAAACAGATATTAAAAGTACTTTTTATGAATAATTATTACTTATAGCATACATTTGATATAAAGACAATCATATGAATTAAATAGTGTCAAAGATCCTTAATGTTTCAAATATATGAACTTAATTAAGTATAAATACTAAAGTGGTGAAAGAGTGTTAAATCATAAAATTATGACACCTAGAAAGTGACTTCCATGAAAAATTAAACTCACAATAGGTTTATTTTCTATGTATCAGATTGGTATGGTAAAAGTCAAAACTTTCATTTTGTAATATACAGATAATGATATAAAAACAATAGAAAAGCAACACACACATAGATAGATAGATAGATAGATAGATAGATAGATAGATAGATAGATTTTGTTTTTTTGAGGTAGGGTC
Organism: Jaculus jaculus; assembly: GCF_020740685.1. Taxonomy (NCBI): domain Eukaryota; kingdom Metazoa; phylum Chordata; class Mammalia; order Rodentia; family Dipodidae; genus Jaculus; species Jaculus jaculus. Next base: position 176,533,748 of record NC_059103.1, on the reverse strand, counting down.
TTACTCTAGTCCAGCCTGACCTGGAATTCACTCAAGGTAATCTTGAACTCAAGGTGATCCTCCTACCTCTCTGTTGTACGTCAATATAGACATAATTTTGATTTATTAATAGAGAATGCCTTAAATCAACTATACATGTTATTACAATGACAGGAAACTATTGAAGAAATATCAGAGAAAGGACCAATGGCTTGGCTGATACCTGATTATAATGAAAATATAATTAATATGATAAAAAAATCAATGTTTCAATATGTAAGTATTGCTAGAGAAAAAATAGAGACACCCATATGAAATGGGTTTAAAATGCCTTTGAACTTCACCTTCTTTGTCTAATCAACTTCCTACCTTTGTTAACATTTCTCATCTTGAGAAACCAGTTACCCATATTATGTTACCAAGTACAACACTTTTTCAGCTCAGAAGTTTTACAAAAATGGTTAACAACAAAAAATACAATATTAATCATTCATCCTGGCTCTTAGTGGCACAAGTAGTGTTATGAAGAAATAACGAAGTTGTTTATTTCTTAGTCTTCATGTAAATCCATAATGTATGATAATTAATTTGTTCCTTCTAAAAAAATAAAGGTGAATGTACATATTATTTATTAAATGTGACCAGTGTTAGCCTGGCTAAGCAGATAAAGCAGTAAAAGGATAAATTAGCTTACTTACCAGTCATTTAATAGGAGTAACTTGTTTTCTTTTAAATTCTGTGTATATTAGGCAAAGACAAACCACTTGAATAATATTCAGGTTTTATAGACCATGAAAATACCAAAACCCAAAGTTAATTTTAGTAATGTAGCAGGAAGTAAAGCAGAGATGTGTATGAGCTAAGACAAGTCAGTCATTTCCCAATATCCACATACCAAGGAATTATTATTCAAGTCCATCTTCCCAGCAAATGGCCCCCAGGTTGTTCCCACTGGAAGTTGCTGCCGGCTCTGAATTTTGCGTTCCCCTTCTTTCTGAAAGACTTCTAGCTCCCCTGCAAACAATGAAAATAAAGGTGATTAGAATATTGTCACATGTGTCTTAACAATAGAATGTCTTCTTGTCTTTTCTTTACACGCACAATATTCTGAGGACTCATATAAAGAGAATTAATTATGCTTGCTGAAAACAAGTGATCTTGTTATCCTCAGAGGAAAAGAACACTTGCCCTTATAATTGTATTCAAATTCAGTCCAATTTCTTTCTTGCAACTTTTTACACATATTATCAACTGAAGTCAAGTCTTCAGAACAGGAAATGATAATACTTTCTCAAAAGGCACTAATTCCATGCCAAAACAGATAGACCAGAAACCTTAGGACAACAATTCACTGATAAAAATTTTGCATTTATTCAAGACTCATGGATAATAACGTCTGGAGAGTTTCTCAGACTAGTTGATAATTTAAAATGGATCAAACAGACAAATGTATAGCAAGTAATGTCAATTTTTCGCAAATTTTAACCTTTTTGTATTCATGTTTTGAGTAGGAATTTCTGCTTCCAAATTGGATTGGAAACATCAATAGCCAGTCAAGATCCTCTACTGCCCAGACCAGAGAAGTGTGTTGGGAAGCACTAAAGGGAAACAGGAAATAAAGACAGTGCACAAAACTGCATGAATGAGGAATCCATGACATGCTTGATAAATAAACAAGGGCATATAAAACTGAATGGACAAAAACTTTTAAAGGCCCAAATAGATGGCTCAATGGTAAAAGGTGCCTGTTTGCAAAGTGTGATGGCCAGGAACCAATTCCCTAATACCTGTGTAAAGCCAGATGTACAAAGTGGTGCATGCATCTGGATGAAGTTTATGGCGACAAGAGGCCAATGGAGAACCCATATTCTCTTTCCATTTCTTTCTTATCTCTCTCTCAAATAAATAAAAAAATATTTTAAAATAAAATAATAATAAAGGAGAATACCAAATTCAAATAATGCAATTGGTTTAAGCATGAATTGAGATAAACAGAAATAAACCAGTTTCACAAAATAAATGTAGGCCCACTTTAAAAATTATTATTTTTTGCATGATAGTATTTTTGTATCACATTCTCACTTATTTTTATTGTTTAAAACATTATTTCATTACTAGAGTTTAATATATCTTACTGCCTCTTCAAACGTACTCCAGATGCATGTGCCACTTTGTGCATCTGGCAATATGTGAGTACTGGAGTATCAAGCCTGGGATGGCAGGTTTGGCCAGCAAATGTTTTTTTTTTTTTTTTAACTTTCTCCTTAAAACTTTATTTTTAAAAGTCACAGTGATATGCTTCCAAAGTCTTCCATTAATCATCATAATAGAGCCTTATTCACAATGGAAGGAGATTCAAAGCATTGGAAAATGATACAAAGGAATTAAATGCAAGTACACTAACGGTGAGGCTTGGTAGAACTTCAATTGTATGGTAATATGATTTGATGTGACTTAGACAAAGAAGCTAGTAGAGATGCAATTATTACAAACATTATGAGTAACGTTTTGCAGATGCAAACTTGAATATCTCTTATGTAATGAACTAAGCTAAAATTATTGACCCCAGGAGCTTTGGAGATTTTTGCTAACTTTTTATTACAAAGTCAAATTTTTTCTGTAGAGATGAAGAGATACCTATTAGAGAATATTTCCAAAATACAACTTGAAGCAATTCTTTAAAAGCATTATCTCATAAAGACATCTCAATTTAAATCTAAAGGTGTAATCTATCCATATTTTATTAGTACTATTATTATTATTTATATTAGTACAGCAAATGTTCTTAAATGCTGAGCCATATCTCCAGTACCTAATATAGCTTCTCAGCCTGTCCAACAGCAGACTTAACAACAGGGAAAAAAGGAGGGGTGTCTGTAAAAAGAGCTGGTGTGGTGGCACATGCCTTTAATCCCAGCACTCAGGCAGCAGAGGTAGGTGAATTGCTGTGACTTCCAGGCCACCCTGAGAATACACAGTGAATTCCAGGTCAGCCTGAGCTATAGTGAGACCCTACCTTCAAAAACCAAAATAATAATAATAAAATTTTAAAAAATAATAAAAAATAACAGGGAAGAACTGAGGAGAGAGAAGCATAAATGCAAGTTGCCATAGACTAGAATGTGGAGGAAGTTCAAAATGGAGCACATTGCATTCAGTAATGACAGTCTCTGGGACATACAAAAGCCACAGTGGGGAACATGTCATGGACTTGTTAGTTTGGCTTCTTAAAAATTATAAATAAGTAGACCCAATCTTCTTGGTTTTATTTTATTTTATTTTTTTATTAATTTATGGCTGGAGAAATGGCTTAGCAATTATGGCGCTTGCCTGTGAAGCCTAAGGACCCATGTTTGACTCCCCAGTACCCACATTAGCCAGATGCACAAGGTGGCACATGTGTCTGGAGTTTGTTTGCATTTACTAGAGGCCCTGGAACACTCATTCTCTCTCTCTCTCTACCTAAGTATTATCTATCTATCTATTATCTATTTATCTATCTATTTATCTATCTATCTATCTATCTATCTATCTATCTATCTATCATCTATCATCTATCTGCTTCTTTCTCTCAAATAAAATAAATAAATAAAATATTTTTAAAATAAAAAATAAATTTTATTAATTTATTTGTGTGGGGGGTTGATAATTGTAGCTGGAATGGTAGGCTTTGCAAGTAAGCATCTTTATGTAACTGCTGAGCTACCCTTCAAATGTTTAAAAGTAGCACCGTCAACCCGAACTCAATTATAGCCCTTCTTTTATCAATATCTTTTAATTATTTAAACACAAAATATCACCTTTCATGATATTACTATTGCTCATGCCAAAAATCAAATTCAAACTGTACAAACCAAAATCAGGCAACATATTATGATGCTTAAATTGTCTCCATTATGAAATAATTCATCCATATTTCAACAATAAGTACAATGTTCAGACAATTTTATGTTGTACTTCTAAAGGCCACAATTCCTTTCTACAATCTCATATTTATTCTTTTCCACTCTTCCTTACCAAGTACATTAACTGATTCATTAACTTTAAAACAATGTGTGTGTGTGTGTGCATGTGTGTGTTTGTGTGTGTGCGTGAGCATGCACATATGTGTGTTTGCATGTGGATGTACCCATGCAGCGATCTGTGTGCTCACCTGAGGATGGCTGTATTCACCTGTGGTAGACAGAGGGGAAGGTTGAGTGCCCCCTTTCATTGCTCTTCCACAAGTAATTGGACAGGAGTCTCTTACAGATTACAGAGCTTGCTGTTTTTCTGCACGAACTGGAGATTACTGGGTCTCTGTTCCACCACAGAACTAGGGTGTGTCCATTCCCAACTATATATGTGGGTCCTAGGGATTGAGCTATAGCCATCTCTGGCCTCCTCAGGCCTTCCTGCTTGCAAAGGAAAGCTCTTAATCGGCCCATTAAACTCATTAAATTAAGAATGACACATACTCCTCAGCTCCTTTTACACAGGCATAGGAGAAATCAATGTGAACAGTGAGGTAAATGAATATAAATTTCCAAAATACAGTGCAGAATAATAACAATAATGCTCAAATATCCTGCATCTTCAGAGTCTACAGAATTTGAAAGTTGTATTTTTTTTTTAATTATGATACATGGGAAAGTAAACCCATTTCTGAGATTTCCCCCTAAAAATGTTTTACACCCAGGTATATTCACTTTCATTGGTGCAGCCTTGCATGGAAGCTTCCTTAAAGAGGGAAAACAACTAAAACACTCATTTTAATGTTAAAAAGGAATCCATGGAAAAAGAAAATGTTTCCATTTATGCATATTCATTTGTCATAATACTATCACTTAAAAATCAATGGAAAATGTTTCTTAAATTTATACATATTTATGGGCCATAATACAATCATTTAAAACTCTTATGGATAAGTTTTTTCTTTGAACAGAAACTGCTCAGTTTCTCTCAGATAAGTATTCTCAGAATTTTTACAAATGTTTACAACTTAAACTATCGGTTTAAAATTTCCTATTTGAAGTAAAATAAGTAAAATATAATTTTGCACTTCATCTAAATACTACTTAATTTCTTTATGATGATGTTGAAGTAAATTTGTGTTTGTTTATACATTTTTTAAAAAATGTCATGTCACCTTTAAGTGATACTAGAGAAATCATTGAAACCCTTTGAAAGAGTAATTCATCCTTTCAGTCTGTCACTGACATATTTCATTTATAAAGGGTTCAGTCCAAACACTGCGTCCTTATCTGCACTTGTGGATTTACAAGCAGGTCTGTCTTTTAATGGATTAAGAACTACAAACTTAGGCCAGATCATAAAGTGATATCCAAATATTCCTAACATTTTGAGGTATCTCTGATTATACATTAAATTTTTAAGCAGACCAAAAATGTTTTATGAGTTCTTAAATGTTCACCACAAGATGTCCAGTAACTACCCATGCTCTCAACTCAATCAGACAAGCCCCAGTCTCCTCTCTTCCTTTCCCAAGAAGCTATTTTGAAGATTGGGGAACTCTTCTATTATTGACATAGTTAACAAAAATAATTTATTCTCGACTCTGTGTACATAAAAGGAGGCCACACACCCATTGCAAATAATTAGCGTGTTTTAAATAGCACAGTTGATAGCATGCTTCCACTGCAAGCTTGAGAACCTGAGTTCAGTCCTCAATACCTATGTAAAAGCTCTAGGAGTGTTGGAATGCTCTTTTATTCCCAGAAGATGATGAAGAGGAGGATCTATGGGATTTGCTGGCCAGATGGTCTCGTTTAATTGGTGAGCTCAAGGCCATTTAGAGACCCTGTCACAAAAGAAGTATCCAGCATGACACCCAAGGTTCTCCTTCTGCACATGCATGCATACAGAAATGCGTGTATACATGCTCACATGTGCATGTACCCACAATACCATAAGAAAGAAATGAGATATTGGTAAATGGGAACTATATTTAACTTATATATTCCTTAATACTGTTATTTTAGTATTTTCAAAGATTAAAAGGTATCATGAGAGCATACATTGTAACACTAAAAATAGTATTTTTTAAATCCCAACTCTGTCCAATAACCAGCTGAATAGGCTTAAATATGTAATTGTTAAAACGAGAATTAGTATTTACTCAGGATTTAGTAAGGTGTTTTCTAACTCCAATGGCCCATTTATCACAATTCCCCTAAATTCAGTACAATATGAAAGATAGAAATAACACTGGTTACAACTAAATAATAGGAGTTGGAGTGATAACTTAGTGCTTAAACGTGCTTGATTTTGAAGCCTTCTGTCTTTGCATGGGTGCCGGGGAAGTGAATCCAGGTTAAACAAAACAAGTCTTACAGGCAATGGAATCTTTATGGCCCAGAGGGATGAAGTCACACATTGTAGTAACTACTTAGATTTTAGGAATTGTGAGAAAAATCCAAAGATGAAAAGGAGATATTCAGTTTGAGTACATAGACCTTTATTCATGAACCTACTGAACAGCCAGGGGATTTCCTGAGAGTTTTTTTTATGCCTGTATGTGAGTGTGCACATGTTTGCGTAGGTTTGTAGAGGGATACACAAGTTTGTGAATGTTTCTAGGGAAGGCACAGGTGTGCATTTCTGTGGAGGCTAATGGACAACCTAGCCATTGCCCCTTCGTCTGAGACAGGGACTCTCAGTTGCATAGAACTTACTAGTTACTTTATTAGGTGGCTGATGAACATCAGGGTTCCTCCCGTCTGCACCTCTCCGGCCCTAACATTACAAAGGAACAGCACCATATATGGCTTTTTAACAAGCTTGTGTCCTCATGTTTGTGAGTCAAGAACTTTACGAACTGAGCTATAATCCCAACTTCTTTACTGAGAATTTAAAGAAGTATACAGCTTTGAAAGTTAAAAAAAAAAAAAAAAAAGAGGATGAGAGGCAGTTCGCAGGTGTCTCGAGTGAAAAGAGTTTTGTAGAACAGGGAGGTATGAGATGAGTTGCATGGGAGAGTAGGCCTGAGTCAAGGGAGCAAGTCACTTAATCATGTGAATATCACCTTCTGCAAACAAAAATAGGAATAAAAATGTTGTTCTCAAATTGTTGTTGGGCAAAGTACAAATAAATATTTACTACTTCACCAAGGAGGAATTCAAGCAAAATGGACACAATCTTCCATCACCAGCACCCCACTGGCTGTCCTCCAGTGTCTATGGTCACACTCCTTTTGTCTACTATCTGAGTCATTCCCATCATTTGATTTATCTTGCTTCCAATAGCTTCCAGATTCACCATTCTTATCTGAAGTTCCCAGGTTTTTATCAACTCAGACTAGGTAACTGAATATCTGAATTCATGACCCTCCAGTGTAGCCTCCAAATTCCTGCCCAGATAAACATTAAAATTCCCCTTTTAACATGTCAACCATTTGTGCAATTTCTTGCACATGCTACCTTCTGAAATCTCAAGTGGAGCATCTTTGCTTGAACTTCAACCCCACCATAAGGTTAATTCAGTGTCTGCCTGACATTGAGGTTCTACTAATCTAGCAAATATGCTCTTTCCCCATCAGCACAGTCTTCTTTACTGCCACTTCTTCCACATCTTCAGCATACCTGCTGCATTGTTTTGATGCTTGTCTCTGCTCTCCTGGAAACCCATCGTATCCCTGACTGCCTCAGAGACCCTGTTAACTGTGCCAAATAAAGCATCAAATTATTTTCCTTTATGAACCTTCTCTGAACCCAAGAACAAACTGAATTCTTCCCTCAAATGCCTATTGCACTTACAGTCCATTTAATTATTCTCTTACAGTTTCCCATTAATAACTCCTTAAAGCTCAATAAGAGTTTAATCACCTTGAGATCTACAGATTTTTTTTTCGTTTATCTTCTGGTAAGTAATAATTTTTGGTGTACAGCATTTATAAAAAATAAATTGGACACAATTAATTAAATAGAGTTTTATAATATAAAGTACCTCAATGTTAGTATGGAGTTTATTTTAAAATAAAAAGAACGTTGTCTTAGCATGTGTCCTTTTTATATTACAACAATCATAGATCTCATTTGTTTTACCCCCTACACTTTCATGTATGTTACCTCATCTATGAAAAATGAAGCTGTAAGAAAAATAAAGGCCCTTTTCCAAACTCTGCCAAGCTCAAACTTTTGTAGCTATTCTTCAAAATGAAGCTTTATTTTTAACATGCTGGGTAAGTTCACAGAAAATATTTGAGACACATAGGATGGTCTAATCAATTTTTGTAAAAGATAATATTGTTAGAGCTGAAGGCTGTTTCTCTTATCTTCTTGATAATGCATACTTTTAAAAGTCTGTGATTACTCAAAGACTTATGATAGTTTCACTAAAAAAAATAAATAAATAAATAAAATGAAAAGGAAAAAAGCCCTAAGTCAAATCATTACTAAATATCCACTGCTTTAAAAATATCAACCCAGGGTGTGCCGATTTTCTCTCTCTCTCTCTCTATCTGCCTCTCTCTCTCTCTGTCACTCTCAAATAAATAAATAAAAATGAACAAAAAAAAATATCAATCCAGTTTTTGGCCTAAATAAATTCACTGGTAGAAAAAAATATTCTTATTTATTTATTTGAGAGATAGAGTTAGAAAGAGAAAAAATGGGCATACCCGGTCCTCTACCTACCGCAAACAAATTTCAGATGCATATGCCACCTGTGCATGTGGTTTATATGGGTCCTGGGGAACTGAACCTGGGTCCTTTGGCTTTGCAAACAAGCATCTTAACTGCTAAGCAATCTCTCCAGCCCCAGAAAAAAAAAAAAAAAAAAAGATTCACCAGGCATGACCTCAAATCTTTTTCATTGAAGAGTCAATCAAGATGCTGTTTTGCTTTTTAGTTCTTAACAGGCTCTTTCTGATACCCATTTAGAAAGTGAAGGACATGAAAACCACAGCATGCCAAAGGAGTCCGGGGGACATATTCCTTTTAGCATAATCATTAGCAGTCATGCTCCAACAGGACTCAGCACTAAAATGGGGTTATAAACATATATGCTATTTCTCTTAACAGTAGACTCAAGTTTCATTTTTTTTTTAAAAAAATATGGTTGCAAGTAAGTAAAATGACAGAAGATCCTATTTCTTTTGCTGAAAATAAACTTTGGATTGGTTTAAACTTGGTTTAAAATATATAACCAAATTTCAAAGCAGACCACATGAATTGGCTCATAATGTTTATCAGGCCTCACTATAGCAGAAGGCTATAGCGTCAGAACCCATATTTATATTTTCTTCATGGTTGGAAAACATTATACATCATGGTATCAAACATGGACAGCCCTGAAGTCATGCTGAGTTCAAAAGGCGCTCAAAGATTCTAAAAATCTGAAAACATTTTCAAAGTCAGCCAAGGTGGCCCAACTATGGCAGAGCGCCTGCTATTTTATGGTTTAACCATTTGACAGCTGCCTGCCAGATACATTAGAAGGTTACATCATTTCTCTGCTTATTATCTGTGCAGCCAAACCACAGCCTTGTCACTATGTGGGCTTTCTTAGGTGCTAATATCCGCATGCATCGTCTGCATTTTAAGACAAATAACGCCATTTCTTTTATGCTACATTGATCCATCTCTGAGTAGGTTTGACTCAGTAACTGATTGTTGTGGGTTGGTAGCAACAAATTGCCTCATACACACACCCTTTTCTAATTTTCCTTCTCAATTTTTGAGTCATACATTCACAACACACACTAAACTACAGTTTTGAACATAAACTTGAAATACGACATTCCCTATTCAAGTACTCTAGTCAAACCCTGATAAATCAGGCTGGCCAAGCAGTGATCTTATCCCTCCTGACTCTTTAATAAATCGAACCTTGTAAGTTTCTACTGTTGGAAGTTGTCACTAAATGAAATTGTGACCTTATCCGGCGCATGAACTTATCCTGCTGACAACTACATTTATTGTGTGGATAAGAAAGGGGGAAAAAAGGAAAGAGGAATAAAGAAAAAATGAGATATTTGATAATTCTGATCTTAGCCATACGTAATTCTAACAGATGGGATCTTTTTGATGTTCCATTAATGATTTGCCAAAGATGACTCTGCTGAGAGAAAAATGCTCTCCCTAGGTAAGTGCTAGGGGCACTGCAGATGGTATTAAAAGTGCATGAAGAGGTACTGGTTGAAGGCAGTGAATCAGAAGCTATTAGTTTAACACAAAGAGGTCTGAATTAGCTTGTAATTGCACTGGAAAAGATAACATAATGGTGGTGGCAAAATAGAAACATTTCCTTCTTCACAGGCTACATTCAGTATCTAAAAACTACAAGGCTCTGACATTTCCTAAAATGTACAGCAACTTAAACCACTGAATTTCTCAAGAATACCAAATCTCCCCTTGAGCTATACTTTCTCAAAAGTCATGGAATCATCATGTACAGTATTGTCGATGAATCAGATTTGTAGGTTTATACACAGAATACTGCATGCATTACAAACTTAGGCACTTTTCACCTAATTATTTTGGGTCGCATAAAGTATTCATTCTGAGGCTAGTTTCTATCTCTGGGAAGACCAAAGGGTGCTTAGCTGTGGCAAAGGTTTGGAAAAGCCATTGGAAGGACAATCAGCAGTTGTTGGAGACAGTTCAGCTGCAGGAAGGAAGAGGTGGAGGAGGAATGAAACTCTTCTGCTCAGAAATCTGGCTCAGTGGGCTTCTGGACTGCCAGGAAGCCTCTCTGACCTTCCAGACAACACTCCTTGTCATAGGCTGACCTAATATCACTTCCTGATCCAAATCTCAAGAAACAGAGGGAGGTTATGTTTGGGTATATCTGTGGTTAGAGGAATGCTCATGGAGTAAAGCAGGCTTGGCTGGCAGACGCAGGAAACAGTTGCTGAAGCAGCGGCCAAAGTCAGTGAGGCAGCCGGAGGGACACACAGGGGTCAGAATATGCAGAACTGCTGCTCTGTCTGAGAAGCCTGATTTCTCCAGAAGGAAACACCTCCAAAAGAAACTTGAGTTAAAATCAACCACAGGTCCTATGTGATTGGAAGTGCGCAAAGAATATGTTTTACTGACGATGTAGGTGAGAACATCAATGAGCCTCATTGATTACTTATGGCTGAGGACTTCATTCAGCATTATTTATTTATTTAGTCAACATGTGGTCCGTCAAAATCTCCAGCTTTCTTATATACTGCTATCATAAATTAATTTATTTGTCAGGGGTGTGTATGTGTGTGTGTGTGTGCTGCTATCCTCACATGCTGTCAGTCTTGTTTGAGTCAGTGTCTCTCACTGGCCTTTAGATTGACAATTCAGATGGACTGGCTGGACAATGAGCCCCAAACACCCTTCTATCTCAGCCTCCCCAGAACTGAGGTAACAGATGTGTGTCATTTTTTTTAATGTGAATTCTGGTGGTGGAACTCAGGTCCTCATGTGTTTAAGGCAAGCACATTACTGGCTGGAATATATCCCCAGACTCTGACATCATTAGTTTATACAAAGATATTTCACTTATAATAGTATGTATTGTAAGTAATGGCTAATTTGTAATGACAGCTTATACTTTTCTTCTTGTCTTATTGAATACTGTCTTTTAATTGTTACCTATAGTAAACCAATATATAGTAATTTTTCAATATGATAAAATGGTTTAGATGGAGATAGAAAGATACAAACTTAGATAAATGTGCAGGTTTCAACTGTAATATGTTTTTAACTAAATGGAAAGTTCTAGATAAATCTCCATTTGAGACTGGAGAAAAAAAAACCTTTTAGATCAGAATATTACAGAACCAATAGATGGCAGAATGTTTTGAAAGATGTGTTTAAAATTACAAGGGGAAATTATTTGAAAGCTTTATCTAGTCCAGAAAAGTGAAAATAAACTATAAAGTACCCTTAGTCAACAATAGTAATGCATGGACGACCCTTCTAAATGATACTTTCCATTATATAACTTTATATTTTATTTCAGATAAACAAGCATGACAAACATAACTTTATTTTTCTAAAATAGTTTAAATAATAAACCAGAAAGATATTAAAGTTGATGTCTCACCAAAGAATAGTGACCCTAGGAGTTTTTAGTTCATACCTAAAACTATTGCCCAGATACCTATATAATTTTGAAATATTTTATGAAAGCTTTCTGTGGATCCTTGAACTTGACATAATGTCTTATGCAATAAGAAATTACTATTGTATCTACCATATAACTCTCTTTAATTTTCTAAACTCTGTGGTATAACCCAAAAATACTATGTGCATTTGCTTTGGAAATGCTTTAGTTCCTGGAAGATCTAATCCATCAAACTGACACAAAGTTGTTTTTATCTAAAGTTTGAATTTACTTTTAAAATATTATGTTTCATAAGTTACTTCCAAATATTTTTCTAATGATTAAGCTTTTCATAGTCATTTCTTTACTGTTGCTATAGATTTTTATTAATGCCGGGTTCCTTGACACAAAATTTGCGTGTAGTAGATGATCGACCTTGTTGTGTTTTAAAGGCCCCGTCTAGCTATTTGGTTTATCTACCAAGATATCCACCATTGCTACTATCCTTTGATATCTCTCTGCTACCTTCTGATAAAACTTTTCTGATTCACACTGTTTCTCCTTGTGGAAGTCAAGAGGAACTCTCTTTCTCTCTTTTGGAATTTCTATGTTATGTATTTACATCAGTTCTTTCCTTGGAATAGTGATTGTCTCCTAATATGCAACTATACCTCTACAATACTTTGTACTTGGTAAGGTTGTAGGAAGAACACAAGGTGGTATAATTTTTATGATCATGTTTATTTGGATTGAGATCAAAGCTAAGGGGACTCCTGACATGAGAATTTTCATAGTAACATTAGGATTTCAACCCTGGTTTTCTGATTTTTCTCTTGTACTCTGTCACACTGTATCCTTAAAGAAAATAATAATGAGGCAGAAGGAGTGACCTGAAGCCACAATATTGTAGAGTAACTAGTATAGAAGATTACTTTATAAAAAATAGCTGGTTCTTGATTTATACAAAAGAATGTATAGGCCACAGGGTCAGTAAAAAGCAGGCAAAGTAGAAAGGTAAGACTAAAACAAAATACTAGGAAAGTACTTTAGGAAAGGTGTTTCAAACTTACGTGATTTTACAATAAACTTAAAGTTTGGTCCCAAGTTTTTAGAAAGAATTTGAAGACGCATGATTTTAAGATAAGCTCCTTCCACTAATATCTCCTCCTCAGAGAAAGCATTTATTCTCTTAGCTTTGCTCCTCTTTCTCTTCCTTCGGTCCTTCTTCCTCACTATGTAGCCCAGGCTGGCCTCAAACTCACTATAGCTCAAGATGGAATCTGGCTCATGTTAATCCTCTTGTCTGATCGTTCCAGAGTGCAAGGATTATAGGGAGGAGACACCACACCTAGTGAAAACATATTACTATTTAAATGTAGTGAAAACGTGTGTGCTAAATGTCTTATGTCAGGGTCAGCATCAAAAATGCTATGCCTTTCTTCCCAATAATAAAACATAGAATACTTTTGATCACACCAAAACTACTTCATATCAGTTCACTCTTGTTAGCAGTACTACCACCACAGATACTTACCTTATTTGAAATTGTTTATGGATATTGCAAACTATCAAATGTGGTTCTCTCTCCTCGGTCTAGCTTGCAAAGTATCAAACATGCTATATAAAATATTTGAAACCTCCAGAAGGTTAAGTACACATGCCTTGAGGATCTATGACATTCCTATCTTTTATCTTTTTATTTCAATGGATATTTGTGGCACTGGGACTCAACCCCAAAGTCTTATGTATGTTAGGCAAGTACTCCACCACTGAACTACACTTCAGCTCTACTTATTGTTTGTGTTCTTGTCTCTCCTGCTCATTTTCTCCATGGCTCATTCCAGTTCCAACATAAATATGAAATAACTGATTGTATGCTGGATTTTGAGGAAGGAAGGAAGAAGGCAGGCAGGTTGATATTACAATCACAGCCTTGATAAGTGCAGTATTTGCTACTCAGATCTAAGTTCAATCCTTTTCCTCACATAAAACAGGGTACATCATTTTCATGGACTGACCACATACAGAATCCTTGCACATTCTCACATGTCCCAGAAGTCTTTGAGGCATTGAAATTGTGTATGCAGAATTAAGTCCAGGAGTCTTTTATTCATAAAACTGTATTCAACTGAATTTTATTAAAGTAAACATTTACTCATTCAAAGGTACATATTAAACAGTTATAATACTGGGTACAATGTTGAATAGTGGAGCCAGAAACCATAATCTAATGCAGATCATTTCCTTCTGTGACTAAAGCTAATGGCGATGAGCTATTCATGACTCAACATAACAAGTACTTGGTGAAAATGCAAGATAAATTTTAACCATCAAGGAAAAAAATAATCTCCCAAGGTAATCTGAGGGAATGTGCAATGGCAGCTCAGAGGGAAGGCTGGCAAATGCCCAAAACAGCACAAACCATTTCTTTCTTTTAATAAATCAGAAACAATCACTATCAAAAATGGACAAAATGCAATGTTAACATGAACATTTAAACACATGTGTAATGTTCTACATAAAACTATAAGGCAGAATTTTAACGACTGAAAAACCATAGCTCTGAGATAAAATTACTGCCTGATGAGATGGAATAAATGACTGGCATTAGTAATAAAATAACAGTCATGAAATCAGAGAAGTGGTACCAAATGGTAAGAGTTTCTATTGTTGAGTAAATAAGACCTTCTTGGGCAAAATAATATTATTAACCTTTGTTGGAAAATATAAGATGCTCACTAATTCTGCCCTTTTATCACAGCATCATATGATCAGAACATATTTACATTGCCGTTTCGGGATAATTTCACATGCGATTGAAGATGATCCTGGAAGCTCTCACATTCTATCATGTGCTAAAGATCAGAGAAGTGAGCTCAACTGTAAGCACATTCACTATGTCCCCCAGGATACAGTGTTCCGGATAGGAAAGTCTTTCTTTACCACTTATTCTTCTGACTGACTGGGTTCCCATGAGAGCTCATTCAGAAGTAATTGTGTAATGCTTGATATCAGAATCAGGCACCCAGTAATAACCACTAAGACTTAAGGCTACATTTATTTTTTTAAATTATTTAATTGAAACTAGAAGGGAAACTCAGGAACTTAAAAATACATACATTTTTGTCTCACATTCCTAATACTAGAAAAAATAACAGGTACATTCATTTTTTCATAATACCTAGGAAAGAGGAAATTCTTATTTCTTTTAAAACACCTAGGCTACTCACTAAAATCAGTACTTTAAACACTTTCAATGTTTATCTCATTACCGCTTGTTAATAACGAGGGAGACCCGTCTTCCTCCACATCAGAAAGAAGGGAGGGGCAGGGGCTCAAGGAAGGTGTGGTGACTCTGAACCCTCTTTCAGGCTACATTTATACTACATTTATTACACAAGAAGTCTACTTCTCTGCTTAAAGAAATTCTCTATGTTTTATATCATTATTGTGTTTGATGACTGATATGAATATAATAAAATGTTCAAAAGGAATTAAGTTAAAAGATTATGTACAAGAATATCCTTTACAAGTACATAGATGTTGTCTATAAATGAGCTTCAACAGCTATCCAAAGCCAGGACATATTTTTGGGATACTGTGAACTAGCCAAAATGAGGACATTATATATAAAGAAGAGAACAACTATAAAAAGATCTCATCATGAGTTCTTAAAGCAGTTACATGTGACTTCTCTAAATTCACTATTAAGAACAAAGACAAAAAGTAGAAGTGTACAAGTTTGCTCTGGTTTCTTTGCATTGTTTACCTTAAATATCAATTATGTATAATAGTTAAAGTATATTAGGTACAGTAATATGGAAATCATTATAAACAATTCTTAACTTGAGTCAAAGCAATCATTTGCATTACAAAGAGCATAAGCTTCAGCACTTTATTTTCAATCTCTCATCAGATTTAGTGCTACTTTCTTCTCTACCACATATATGAGTGCCATCAGTTCAGATAGAAGGAAATGATGTCATTAGCATGCTGCGAAAGGAATGCAAACAGAGAGGAAAGAATGACCAAAAGGGCATTATTATATAAAACTTGACACATTTCTCCCTAACTTCAGGAATCATTGAAAGGACTATATATACTTCTGAGTTCAATACTGCATGAGAAGAATCTGGATCTGGAATGATGACTTGCATTCTGTGTACTCACCATGGTCATTAATTTCCTCATTGTTCCTCCTAAGCTTATAGTGAACCTGGGGCTTTGTACTAAAGGATTTGATTATAATGCTGGATATAAAGTAGGTGCTCAATCAATATTATGAAGTTTGTCAGTACCTTGTGCTTGAATGAATTGAAGAGAAAATGAATCATGGATAAAACTTGAAATCAGTATGTGTTTGCTTATTAATGGTAAATGGACAATGTAGTACTAGAAACACATTCATTCTAGATGAAGAAAATAAAGGTATGTGTATATGCATGGGGAGGGGGGATAAATGGTTATTCTTTAGCCAAAATGGGACAGGAACAACTCCTGGAGCTGATTCTTCCTGCATAAGTAACAGAGAGATTCAGTCCCTAGTAACCCCACGCTGGTATTTCTTTCTTGCTTCACAGCTAAGCCAGGCAAAGGTATGTAGCTGTGAAGGTCATCATCAAAGGTAGGTCACCCATTCCATTTCTAGATAACCAGGATTAACTGCTCTATTGACATTATCCTGACATTATAGAGTTCCAGAAAGGAAAAAAAAGAAGAATATACTTACACAATAGTGAAAAGGAAAGTGTTGCACAATCATATTTCAAACAATTGAAAATATTTATTCTACCTTTCTAGCCATTCTAAGAAGTTTTTATTGCCCTCTTGAAGCATTCTCAATTATAAAATACAGACAAAGCTGGTAGTATAAATTGTTGAAGACATTATATTGAGCCCTTTATCTTTGAAATCCCACTGCTACAAAGGACTTAGGGAAAGTGACTGGGAAATAAACTATGGACCATGATAAACCATCTAGATGAAGGCAAAGAAATCTTCATTAGATGTCACAACCTTTAAAATTTTTGAGACTATTGACCCTTATTATTGTAAGTTAGTGGAGATGTACATATTACTTAGTTTTCTTTTTCTCTAAGTAGGACATCTTGACACAAATCAACATGATTAAATGTGGAAGAGGCGTTGACCAGGATTAAAATACAGCAGCAACTATCCACTTAAATAAGAAATGACTCAACAATGCAACGACAGTTCTGAATGCTTAAACAGTATTTACAAATAATTGATAATTACATTACACATTAACAACAATGCTAATTTACTGATGTGAAAATGAGCAGTATTCCAAATGTAATCATTTGTTCCTCTATGTATTTAAAATGTTATTATTTTCCCTCACACACATGTCTTATCAAAGTGAAAGATAATTCATTAGCAACATGAGCAACATTCTGTCAAGCTGTATGTACTATTGTTGTTATTATTATTATTATTATTATATTAATTTGTGTGGCAATTCTAATATTTTCAGCTTCTAAATAGTGTTAAACCTAAGTAAATCATAACCTGAAAATAGAGTATTTTTAAATCTAATAATAGTTTTTGACTTTTCAAACATAACAAGTGATGAAATGAAGGCTGTGTACAATGACTATATTTACTATAACTTCTAATTGATCATTACAGGTCTGCAAAGACTACACACAAATGATCCAGCTGTAGGTAGACATGTGTATCTAATTCTGATTAATTTACTTGTCAATTCATTTGCTAAAAAAATATCCAATGAACATCACTTTTGCATCTGAGTCTGGAATATTTACACATTTGAAGCATCACTTTTTTAAAATAACTTTGTTTAAATTGATTATTAAATCAATACTACAAACCTGTGCTGTGTAAAAAGAAGTAGATATTTCTACCACATGGACCTTTACATTTCATTTTACTACAATATGGAATTAATATAAAACTTTGTCAGTACTTGCTTCATTATATAAAATTATAATCCAACTAGAAAAGTCAGATCTGAAGTTTGAAATGAGAAATATAATATAAAAAAGAGATAATATTAAAAATATCTGAAATGAGACTACTTAGTAGAATAAAGTTTAAAGCACTTAAGATAAATTAATTTGTATATACACAATAAGGAAAAAGGAAATCAACATTGTTAGGATAGGTTGAAAGAAGACTCCAGTTACAAATCATGGGACTCCCTACTTCGTCTCACTTTGTGTAATGTTAGTCACAAATATGTTCCACTGTTCTCAATGAAAGTGACATTTTCTTTCCTAACTAGTCTAATAGTTATATTACTATTGACCATTCCCTAAGTCGTCAATGTTCATATTTACTAAGAAACTTCTCTTGGAACATGTTACTTTCTTTTAGCATTGTTCTATTTGAGAAACCTAAATTATGCAAGATTTGTAACTCAATATGGAAATAATAGGCATAGTCCAAAAATAAAGACAGAAACAGAGTCCTCTGAAGGCTTTTCAATAGCCATCAACTGCAGGTAAGATTTCATATATCCCCAAGTTCCTGTGCACAGATATCCATCACAGGATATCCTACAATGTAGCATGCATGTGAAAGGTGTGTATGCCCCTGACTGGGGACCATGCTAATGTCTCCTAGACTCTCTCCAAGTCTTCATGTCTAATCATCATGACTTCACAGGATGAGTGCTACATGTGGACAAAAGTAAAGATATAAATATACAGAGGACGATGGGAAGGAAAAGAGGGAGGAGAGAAGGAGGGAGAAAAGAAGAAAAGGAGGAAGGGACAGAAGTGAAGGAAAGAAACAGAAGGGAGGAGTAAATGAGAAGGACATGATTCTATTCGCAAAGGTATATAGTTACTTAAATTTTTAGAACAAGATGAAAGTAGAAGTAATAAATGAAGGAAGTGATATAACACTGAAAACTTAGGTAAACTATTTCATGTCCTCTATTAGATTTAGCTTCTTCCAAATATATAGCTAAAGAAATGATTTTTTTTAGAAAAATAGAGAGAATGGTAAGTTGTTATCATCCAAAAAGTAGAGAAGTCATAAGGTAACACTTCCCTTGGTTTTCAAATTTATGATTCTATACTGTATGAGAATATTATTTGAGTCCCTGAGTAGGCAGAGTGTGAAAATACAGGTATCCTATTTCTCATCTTTTAGCAGAAAATGGTGGTGAGCTCTTCAGAAGATTTCAGTTTAGGAGATTCTTATTTAATTTTTAATCATGAAAGTGTGAATCCAACAATGAAGTCTAATACCACTAAGATTATTTCACTGAGACAGGCCTTCTGATGCCTACCTGCATCTCAGCAACTGAGAAGTGGAAGAAAGAAAATCAGGAGTTCAAGGTCAAACTCTTCAACTATACACAGAGTTTGAGGCCAGACTAGGGTATATGAGACCCTAACTCAAAAAAGATGCCTTTTATAGCTATAATGAAGGATTTCAATGGATACAAATCTTCAATAGTATATACATATTTAAAGACATTATAAGCTGGGTGTGGTGGCACACGCCTTTAATCCCAGCACTTGGGAGGCTGAGGTAGGTAGATCACCGTGAGTTCAAGGCCACCCTGAGACTACAGAGTTAATTCCAGGTCAGCCTGGACCAGAGTGAGGCCCTACCTCGAAAAACAAACAAACAAAAATAAACAAAAATAAAATAAAATAAAGACACTATAAATATCTACGAAACCATCCGTGTTCCAGGGTATACTTCTAAAACCTGATGTGTTTAATACACATGCATAATCACAAACACATATGTGTATAAGTAAAACAGAAGAGATCAGAATAAGTTAAATGGGTTTTCTCAATGTTAATATTCTACTTAGGATATTATAATATAGTATCACAAATGGGAATCATTGGGAAGTTAGGCAACATGTATAAGGGTCTTCTCTGATGACTTCATATAAGTGGATATGATTTTATAATAATTTCTATAAATATTCTAGTAAAGAATAAAAGTTGATAACTCCCAAAAGCTCAAAATATACTACTTTATCACCATATAAACAATGCTAGCCAAATGTACTTAATCTATCCTACTGTAGATAACTAAAAACTATCCCCTCAAATTTTATATAAAGGAGAAATTATGAGTATCCAAATATATCAATTAAAGAACTCCTCAATTAAAAAACTGAAAATGAACAGATTTCTCTTTCTTTTCTTTTCTTTTGAAAATTTATTTGTAGAATTTCAACTCTAATACTTTACTATCAACAAATAAGAAATAGAAGGGATATCAGTCATGATTATTTTTCATAGACAATGTATTTATTATGGCTATTACTTAAAATATAAATAATACATTTTTCCCAATTTTGGACTCTATTTTTACTGCTGCTGAATCTGAAAAGTATAATTTATTTACAAATGCATTTCATTTATTTTCCAATATACAGACTCAATTGACCATCATTATTAGTCTTCACTTGTTGGTTGATTTGGGGAAAAATGCATTTTTTCATTAAGAAATTGGAATTTCTAAAAACCTAAAGTGATTTTAAATAAATTTTGGCATCCACGTTTTTATCTGTTTCTTGTTTTTATAAGAAAAAATGCTATACTGCAACACAGCCGCTCCAACACCACAATGAAGTAGTGAATTATCAGAAATTCACTGCTGAAATGGACTTAATCTGCTACACTGTTTTAAATGGAAATACACTGTAAGATTATACATTTCATAAAATGGCAACATAGATATTACTGCTCCCTGGTGAAAGATACTAAAATCTCCATTTATTTGACTGGTATGGGTATGGCCTTAGGTGTACACCTACAAGTGAATTAAATTTAATTGCTTATTTTCAGCTTCCTCAGAAAGTACTGCCTTTAAGCAAGATGTAAATGCATTTAAATGGGTATGTTCATCTGAAACTCTGTTCTATAAGTTAAGTGTTTCTTCCAATATAGAGATTCCTCTTTGATCCAGGATATTCATGATATTTCACTTAGAAGTGCAGGCACAGCATGGTTGAATTGAAAAAGAGTATATTTGGAAGTTTGATGGTCGTGGGCTTGAACTCATGCTTGGCTACTTAACAAGAGTGCGATAAAAAGCCAGTTACTTAAGTTGAAACTTGAGCAGCTTCTTGATAAAATGAGAGAAATAATACTTATCATATGGGTGTTTGTCACAACAAAATACTGTAAGATGTGTGACATGTGTAGTATACAAGTGTGCTTAAAGAAAAGAACATTCTATTAAGGATAATATTAAAAGATTCTATAGGTTATCTAGAGATAAATAAGAGAGTCAGTCCTCCCAACAGCCCATGGTCTATAAATTAGTAGAGGAGGCTTAATTTTAAGATAGGATATAACATTTTAAGTCTTACGAAGAACAATTCAAATCCTATCATCATTCTGCAATAATAACACTTTCAAAACTGCCAGCTCCATGAAACGGCTTCACAGCCATGAGGTGATGTTGTGATGAAAATGCTGCACAATGTTGAAAAAAAGAAAACAGTCATCATCTCTGTGAGCATTTCCTCAAGTTCAACAACTTGCTTGAATGGAAAGAAAGGAAAACACTAGAGCTGCAATTGTCTGAATGTCCGGCACTATTGTTGACTACTAAATTTCAGCTCTTTGTCCATATTTCAAATTTGAGATGTTAGGAAGCTTAATACTCAAAAGCAATCAAAATGATGAAGAGAATATTGGCTTAAACAAATCCTTTGACATGTGTTAACCACTTGTAAAACTGCAAGTTTACTATGGATGTTACTGAGATAGTCAGACTTTCTGTCACTGTGACAAAATATCTGAACAATTTAACAAGGAGAAGAAAGATTTATTTTGGCTGATGGTGTCAGAGATGTCAGTCAATGGTTAGCTGGCTCTATTGCTGTTTGGTCCTTGCAAGGTAGAAGCGTGTATGGTGGAGGAAACCTGTTTGCATTATCAAATCCAGGAAGCAAAGATCACAGAAATGGGCCAAGAATGAGCTGTGCCCTCTAAAGACATGTCTATAGAAGCTTATTCCCACTTCCTGACCCTGTCTTCCATAGTTACATCCCTTTGTGATATTGTGCTCAAGTTTTGAATACATCAGTGGATTATTAGATTATTATTAGATTAGATAATAGATTATTATTATTATTATTATTAGATTAGGTCAGAGTCCTTATAATCTAATTGTATCTAGACACACCCCCACAGAAATACCTAGAGGTGTACTGAACATTGTAAATGTCTCTTAACCCAATCAAGTTGCAAAACTTCTTTTACATGGACCATTTATTTTGAGAAAAGATATCGAAACTAATTTTTAAGGTAAGGACTAAATCTATTAAACTCATTACCCTTTTAAGAAAAAGTACATTTTATTTAAATTGCTTTTTAGTAATATTAAGTGTCTTTTAAGTTATAAATTAAAGTGTATAGAATTAAGGCTGGAGAGATGGCTTAGTGGTTAAGCACTTGCCTGTGAAGCCTAAGAACCCTGGTTTGAGGCTCTATTCCCCAGGACCTAAGTTAGCCAGATGCACAAGGGGGCACACACATCTGGAGTTCGTTTGCAGTGGCTGGAAGCCCTGGCGCACGCATTCTCTATCTCTATCTGCCTCTTTCTCTCTGTCTGTCACTCTCAAATAAATAAATAATTTTAAAAGATGTATAGAATTATATCATAAATGATCAACTGAAAGTTTATATCAATTGTAAACCATATATTATAATAACTACTTAGTAATGGGCTATATATTATTATAACTATATGGGTAATATATTATAATAACTATTAGGTCATGTTTTATCTTATTTAACATAACAATATGAAAAACTATATTCTTTCAGCAGTTGAGAAGGCTAGGCTTGGTGACACCTAGTGATAAACACACTGATCAGGTTGTAGTTCTTGTGGTGATATACCTATATTTGTGATTGCCCACATGCTGGTTATCTGCAAAACAATACCCATCTTCATCATATGCTTCAACTCTCCTACAGTTTCTAGTTAAAGTTTATTTCTGAGGGGCGAGGAGATGATATTGGATAAAGAGCTTTATATGCAAGCATGAGGCACTGAGTTCTTTTCTCTAGAACCCATGCTATTTTGTATAAAAAATATGCTACCATGTAAAATAATATTTTATCTTTAAATAAAACAAAGAGGCCTGGAGACAGAAAGAGACAAGACAGACTGAGGAGGAGACAAAGGGATGTGGAGATGGAGAAAGCAAGGAGAGAAAGAAACACATAATCTGAATGTAACAATCCAATGTTGAACTAAAGTACCAAGGAAATCAACATTTTAACAATTCTCAAATTATTAAAAGAATTACTACAATTATGTTTCTTTTATAAGTTGTATGAAGACCAGATTCTTCAGGCAGGTGGAAGGAACGTGAATTAATAATATAATAAATAATAGAACATCCAAAAAATGTCAAAGTATAAAAATTTTCTAGTGAGTACACATGAAGGATTTAACAGTTATAAAATGATACAAATATCCCATGATCTGACTACTGATATTGATCAACTTTCTGTTTAGGGCTCCGTGTCTCCAACACCAATATAATTATAGCTTTGCAATAAAAAAGAGGTGCATAATAAATCCAAGGCTTTTTCCCTCCAGCCTCACCAAGGTGCATGTAAATTGTTGGAGGTCATTTTTATGGGTTCGTTTACTATCTATCATAGTCATGACTACACATAAAAATTGTCCTGAGGACAATAAATATGTCTCAGACAAAGCCTTACTCTTAGTGACGATGTGTAGTTATTACAATTTAGCTATGGCTCAAAATGTGCAGTGGACTGAAGTGGTTTATAGTAGGAAATGTTTAGAAAGACACTGCTGCGATGCTTAGTATAAACAAATTTCCATAGATTGGTGGTCTTGGTGGCTATGAATATGAACAAGGAGTCTCTGTCATGGATAAACCTCCAATGATACACTTAGCACACTCACACTTCACTCTCTCTCTTTCAGGATCCATTCAAATCCTTTAATATAATTATTTCAAGTATATAAACTATAACATAGTAATCAGCTTTCCATGATAGCAAAACACCTGAGTCTGAATAACTAAGAACACAGAGGTTAATTTAGCTCACAATTTTGGAGGCTGGTAGTCCAAACAAAAGGTGCCAAAGCCAGATGAACATATAAACCATCTTCTTTCTCTGATTAAAAAGCAAAAAGTGAGGGGCTGAGGAAGTGGTTCAGTGGGTAAGAGAGTTTACTGTACAAGCACAAGGACCCAAGTTCAATTTCAAGCATGCCGTGTTAAAAAGTCAGACATGACTACATGTGGCTATAACTCCAACACTGAGGAGATTAGAGACAGGAAGATTATTCAAACTCCCTGGTCAGTCAGTCTAACTGAAAAATGAGGTTCAGTGAGAGACACTTTCACAGGAAAATGTAGCAGAGGAGACACAGAGCAAGAAACAATGTCTTCTTCTGGCCTCCACATGCATGCATACAGGGCAAGTCCATTTGCCCACATACATAGATTATACATAGATTTGGGCTAGAGAGATGGCCTTGCTTTTGAGGTCTAAGGACCCATGTTCGACTCTCCAGGTCCCACGTTAATCAGAGGTGAAAGCTGACACAAGTGTGTAAGGTCACACATGCATAGGCGGTAGCACATGTAGCTGGAGTTCGATTGCAGTGGCTGGAGGCCCTGGCATGACAATTCTCTCACTCTTTCTCTCTCTCTCACACATGTAAAAAAAGCTAATCTAGGGCTGGAGAGATGGCTTAGTGGTTAAGCACTTGCCTGTGAAGCCTAAGGACCCCAGTTCAAGGCTCGGTTCCCCAGGACCCACGTTAGCCAGATACACAAGGGGGCGCACACGTCTGGAGTTCATTTGCAGTGGCTGGAGGCCCTGGCACACCCATTCTCTCTCTCCTCCTCCTCTCTGTCTGTCACTCTCATATAAATAAAAATAAACAAAAAACATTTTAAAAAGCTAATCTATTGCACTGGCCTCAAAAAAATATACATAGTCTCACTCAAGTGAGACTATATTTTTTTAAGCAAAACAAACTAACATTAAACTGCTCAAAGTTCAAAGTATCTACACTGAAAGGTGAAGGTACCTTCTAAAGAGACAGGAACAGCAATTCAACAGTGTCCCAAACTTAATGTCCACAAGCAAGGCTACAGAAAATTGTACCACCTAGAATACAAATACAAATGTTCCCATTGAAGAAAGATGGCAGGAAGAGATTAGGCCTTATAAATTATGGCTGATAAGGGTTTTACTGAGCATTTTGGGAACTTAATTCTCTAATATTTTACAAAAGTATATCAAGTGAGTATCATCACATCCATTTCACAGATTAAGAAATGTATGGAATAAAATACATTTCTCCAAACATAGGTGAAACTTAAAATCAGTGTGGATAGATTATACCACACCATACTCAACCTCTTGGAGGGACATGTCTTTAGTGTCCTTTGCAAAACCATTCACAATTTCATGTATTTGTTATACTGTTTCAGTTGGGAAGGATGACTACATTTGCAAAGATGTGTTGTGAACATAAAATCTTACACAAAATATATTGTAAGACTGTAATGACATTTTCTTTCATTTTATACTGGAATGATCAATCTCTCATTTGAAATTTAAACTTACTCAAAGGGTATATACCTTACTAATCTAGTTTAGTGGATTATGTCTAAGCCAAAGAATAATTAGTTTCCAGCATTTTAATGAAAATTGGAAAAAAAACAAAAACAAAGCTGAATTACCCTGAGATCACTGAATCAACAAAAATAAGTATTCAGGCTGGGCGTGGTGGCTCATGCCTTTAATCCCAGCACTTGGGAGGCAGAGGTAGGAGGATTGCTGTGAGTTCAAGGCCATCCTGAAACTACATAGTACATTTCATGTCAGCCTGGGCTAGAGTGAGACCCTACCTCTAGAAAAAAAAAAAAAAAAAGAAAGAAAGAAAGAAGAAGAATACAATGACAATATTCATATTCTTTTATTTCTTTTCTTTATTTGTTTTTTTAAGGTAAGGTCTCACCCTAGCCCAGGCTGAATATTTGTATTCTTAAAAAGTGGGATTTCAGGATGGAGAGATGGCTTAGCACTTAAGGAGCTTGCCTGTGAAGTCCAAGGACCCAGGTTCAATTCCTTATAACCCACTTAAGCCAGATGCAAAAGTTAGCACGTTTCTGGTGTTTGTTTGTGGCTAGAGGCCCTGGTGTGCCCACTCTCCTCTCTCCCTCTCTTCTTCCCTCCCTCTTTCTAACAAGTATATATAAATAAATGCAATCTTTTGAAGTGGGGGGATTTAATCCTTAAATATTTAGGGATATAATATAGTGGTAGGATTATGATGGTGTGACCCAATTTAATAAGAGGAACATCAATGCAAAGAATGTTGAATCATTGTAGTCATTCCATGATTTAGGAATTCGCATCTGGGAATTACTATTTAATCACGGAAATACAACAGTCATAACCTGCTAGACAAATACCCACAGGTGACATACTAGAGCTTAAGTCACCTGTTCTACTGGATCAGATTGTCCATTTGATCACTTTAATACACCCAATGCTTTGGACTCACTCCAAAGCTGTCCGGTAAGTTCTAAAAGGGAGTCATGTTCACACTGCTTCTCTTTTCTGACATTCATTCTTCCCCGCTAGCCTCACATTATAATTCAAGTCTCCCTAGTACTTCTAATACTAATGGTATGTGATCTTGATCTTGTAGCTATGATTTTGAGTGTTCATCATTGAAAAATGACACTTAAGGCCCACAATGTCTTATGTTTACCAGTTGTCTTTTGAACCATCTTAAGGAATTTTCATTTTTTATGACATGGACAGAGACCTCATTATCTTGGTGTACATAAGACCTGTTCTTAGTAGAAATCTGTTTTGTTTTTTGAATGTTATGAGATGGCCCCTGTCCTTCAACTTGAGGAGTATAGCATTAAAAACAAAAGATAAAATTCCACAGTAAACTGTGAAAAATAGACATGCAACATGGGGGAGAAAAGAAACTTGGCAATGACTACCAAGAATTACTTGTAAATGGCTCTCTTCTTTCAAGATAATCAGCAGTACCCTCCCTGAAATCAAACCAAAGAAAGAAGAGAATGGGGTATATGGAGAAAGTTAACATAAATATTATAAAACCATATTTATTATTAAACAGTACAATTAAAATGGCAATATTTTTAGTATAACCTGAAGTCATACCAAATTTGGAAGTGTACATAAATTGAGTTACATCTTATTGTTCATGAACTTAGAGCTAAAACTACATAATTTATTCAAGGTCTCACTATCTACAAATTTTGTTTAACTATCACATGACTTCAAATTGCATCATTTGTTTTAACCCAAACCAGGGCTCATTAAAACTTTGAAATATTCCATAATTCTTTTGAATTCAGAAGACTCTGTCTAGATCTACTACCTGCTTAGCAGTTGTTTGTTGAGCCCAGTAGTATCAAATTCATGAATATAAAGTTATTTAGTAAAATCAAATTCCTCCACTTGAAAAGAATCAAGAAGAATTAAATATAATGCCACAGGGCAGTCATCTATGGACTCTGAAGTCTATAACCTGAATCTCTCTCACCCCCTGTAACATGCTGATGAATGACTCCAGTCAGAGACCATTCTAAGGTAAACTATGTATAGAGCTGAACCTGTGAAGCCAGCTGGGAGACTGTAGTCATGAGGTGAACAGAAACACTTTGCTTTACAAAGAATCTCATGGTCCTAGGCCTGGCACTAACATGACAATTTCTGTGAAATGCTGAAATAATGCCAAAAAAAAAAAAAAAAAAGAAGAAAGAAAAAGGAATCATAGGAAAAGATTATTCCTCGGACAACCCAAAGTGTAGAATCACACAAAGATCAGCTTGTTCTCAAAGCAAACAAAATACTCAATCTATGTGATGGATATTGGAATACTGTTTACTATATGTTATACAGAAGTACATTTTGAAACATTTCCTCAAGAGTCTTCCTTGCTGATAGCTAGATCTCACTGCCAATGCCACACTGCCTGTTTAAGAATAGACTTCATTTTGAATCAATGGCTTACAAGAGAGATATATTAAAGAGGTGGGCCTCTAGTAGCATGAATAAATATAAATGAAATCCACATCTGTGGTTTTGTACATATGCTCTACAGAAACACAAACATAACTTGGGAAACAGAATGCCTATGATTTATGGAGACTGGATGGAAATCTGGATCATAAAATAAAGCAGTTATTTATTTAATGGGAAAGAGGCCAATGAAAGGCATTTGCAGTTTCCAGCTTACTATTTCCCCAATAATGCTCCTTCATATGTTTGATTCAGAACCTTATTTGAACATTGTGGTGAAAATTCTAAGAGTAAAATGTCATGTCTTAGGATACCTAATATGTATTAGGAGAATGCAATTGTATGACCTAAACATAACTAGGCTCTCAAAGCTTGCCATTTCTATAGACACATTTTGGTTTTTTGGATGAAGGCATGCTCTTGACTCCCTGCAATCTGTTCTCCACACAAGCCACGCCAATCATTTTCAAATTATAAATCTCATCTACTCCTTCAGCAGCCCTACTCAAAATAATAATAATAATAATAATAATAATAATAATAGTAATAATGATGATGATGATGATGTCTTACTGTGCTTAAGCCAAGGACAAATGACTTTTAACAGTTTTTTTTTAAATAAAGACTTATTGTTTTCCTGTTATCTCTCTCTCTCTTTTTTTTTTTTTCAACCTTACACATTTCCTTGAGTCTCTCATGTACCAGGGACAAAGTACTTGGTGTAGAACCTACCTTCTAGTTTGGAAGGCAAATAAAAACAGAAAAGAAAGAGAAGGAAAGGATTGGGGAATATAGAAGAAGAGGGCATGGGAAGAGAAAAGGCAAGGAAAAGTAAAGGGGAAAAAAAGGGATAGGATCTAAGGGAATGAGAGTAAACGAAGGGAAGGGAGAAGGGAAGAGATCGAGAAATAAAGGGAAAGGATAAAAAAGGGAGATGAAAGAAAGGGAAGGCTTAGGGAAATATTTGACATAGTTGGTAGGTTTCAAATATAGTTTTCCAGTCTTCAGCTAATCTTTGACAAATAGGTCTGGTAAGTGACATAAAATAACTTCCAAAATCTTCAGGTATACCTTGTATATTCCTTGATGTTGCTTTCAGATGTGTAAAAGTTTTTTTTTCGGTTTTTGTTTTCTAAAAATGACCTAAAACAATCATACATTATGAGATTGAAAAATAAATTTAACCATTATGTCACTGGACACATAGTCCTAACTAATACCTTTTCAAAGTCAACCAGAGGGTGTTATCTATACTATAGTTTATAATGTCACAATTGTCATTTAAATCTATAAACATCTTCTCTTCTAAAATGATCCTTCAGCCAGTTTGGTGAAACAATTGATGAGAGATATTAGACAGGCAAAAAAAAAAAAAAAAAAAAACTATGTAACTACACTGGGAACCAGGAGAAGGGGTTTCAAGACACATATATCTCACAGGAGGGCCATTTCATATGGCTTTGTTTGTGTAATATGTATGTTGAGAAATGTGCCCAAAAATCATGTATTCAACCTATAAATGAATCAGATTTGTCAATTGTATGCAATCTTCAATTTCGTTGGCATTTGTAAATTCTTGTAGAATTTATGCTTACAAGATGTGATTCTGAATACTGACTTACTGACACAAACATTCCTTGGCCCCAGGTACACTCACAAATCTTCCAGTATTGGTATTTATCCATATACTCCACCTTGTTCTGTCACAGTGACTAATGCCAATAGTGCTCATTCTCATTTTCTAGTTTCTTCCACAGCTCCCAGAAACTTGTCATCATGAGAAAAAAGAGTTATGCCAGGCAGTTACATCATTCAGTAAGTTCAAGTATGCAATAAACATGTAAAATACACATGTAAATCAATGGGAATCACATGTAAATAATGTGACTTTTCATTACTGTTGCATCTTTTTATTGTACATAAGGTTGAGGGAAAAGAATTTTGAATGCAGATAATCACCAACAGAACTATTCTTGTGAATGCAAAACATTAACATTTCTATTATCTGTTTAAAACAGGTGAGATGGATTTCATTTAGAGGACTCAGGAATCATGTCTTGAGACCAGGGAAACAAATTAAGAATTAACAGTATTTAGATTTTTCACTTGGTTTACATATTATTTTCAGTAGGAGAAATAAATAAATGAATAACTAATTTGCAAAAAGTGTGATTCAGTCCAGAACTTCTGAAAGCATAGTCTCTTTTTTTTCAAAGAAGGAATGATATTAATAAATAATTCTAGGTATTCTTCTGCAAGCAAGTTTTCATTGTATTAGCATTGCTTAGAACATGAACTTAATTTTGAAATCATTAACTGGAATAGGAATTGATTTGGAAAGTTTATTATAAGTTTGCAAGAGCAGGACAATCTTCAGCGTTTTATTCTTTATGGAAACCATCATTATTTTATTAACCTAGAAAACAGTTATATCATATATGTTTCTGTTAAGGTAAGAAATCAAAATGGATTCTCAGAGTATGCTATAAGTTGTGAGCATAAGCGAAAAGAGGGTTGATGTTCTAACTCCCATTACCTTCAAACGTCACTTTGTTTGGAAATAGGTCATTGCACTGTGATTAGTTGAGCTGACTGGCAATCACACTAAAGCAGGGGGGTTCCCAATCCAGGAAGACTGCAAGTCTCATTAGAAGGCCACTGGGGACAGAGTCATCTAGAAAGCACATGATGCTGGAGGAGGATATCAAAATGACACAGCTACTCAGTGACCATCCCCCAGCCCAACTCTGCCTCAGATTATCAGGAAGCTATCAGGATCCAGGAAGTGGTCAGAAAGGATTCCTTTGAGGATTTTAATCTGCATATCCCTGATAATTAGGGATGATGTACATTTTCTTAAGTGTGTATTTGCCATTTGTATTTCTTCCTCTGTGAACTGCCTGTCCAGCTCTTTGCCCCATTTTGTGAGTGGTTTTTTTGACTTTTAGGGAGCTGGGACTTGCCAACATCTTGATCTTTGACTTTCATCCTGTGAAGAGATGAATTTTTATTGTTTTTATAGTTTCCTCTTTGTTTAACTTTGTTACAGCTGTAGGATACAAACACAGAGAGAAAGCTCAGAGGCACACTTTGGAATCTTAGTACACAGGAGACAGAGGCCAGAAGATCATGAATTCAAGGTCTTCCTTGGCTACTTAGTGAATCTCAAAAAACTCCACAGAGAGAGAGAGAGATGCACACACGCACATATGCACAAGCACATACACACATACAAACAGAGAGAGATTAAGTACGTATAAAGTGTGACGTCCCTCAACTAATAGCATGTTGCTATTATCTTGCTGTTACTCATGTCACAAAGTTGCAGAAAGAGTTGTAAACATCTCTATAACTCAGCCTCACACCACAGAAAAAGTGAACTTTTTCAATATAGTTAGTTTTTAAAGCAACATGTAGTTTCTTTGATGTTTTATTTTTTACTTATTTGACAGAGAGAAAGAGGTAGAGAGAGATAGGGAGAGATAGAGAGAGAATGGGCATGCCAGGGCCTCCAATCACTGCAAACAAACTCCAGATACATGCACTCTCTTGTGCATCTGGCTTACATGGATCCTGGGGATTCAAACCTGGGTCCTTTGGCTTTACAGGCAAGTGCCTTAATTTAAACACTAAGCCATTTCTGCAGCTTAATATAGCTACTTTGGAAAAGAATTTTCATCAAATTATAGTATTTTCTTTGATTTATTTATTAATAACAACATGGCATTTAAATAAAATTGCAGGTTACTAGGAAGATGGCAGAGAAGTTACAGGCACTTGCTTACAAAGCCTATTGGGTTTGATTCCCAGTACCCATGCAAAGCCATATACATGATGCCCGTGTGCATCTGGCATTTGAATGTATCAGTGAGAGACCTTGGTATACCAATACTCTCTCTCTGTCTTTCTGTCTGTGTGTCTGTCAGTCTGTCTCTCTATCCCCTTCTCTATCTCATAAATAAATATAATTACATATAAAGCAGAGTCCATTATTTTTGAACATTGGTCCATCAGGTTAGGCTTCTTTCTCCTTTGGTTTATATGTGACATATACATGAGTTCAGCAGAGCTCAGCATATACATAGCATCTGGCATTTATCAGTGTCTTAAACATGCTTACTGATTGCTAGGCCTCATCCCCATCTCCATGAGTATTTTCAATCTCTAATCAACAATGTGATTCTATTTGGATAGACTTTATGGCTTGAAAGGAGGTTGTATATGGTTATGTACATAGGACTTCAAACCTAAAAGATTGTTCTCCTTATAAGAAGAGACACCAGGCCATCTATCTATCTATCTATCTATCTATCTATCTATCTATCTATCTATCTATCTATCTATCTATCTATCTTATCTATCTATCTATCTATCTATCTATCTATCTATCATCTATCTATATTTTTATCTATCATAATCATCATCATCTATTCACCCAACTCTCTCTCTCTCTCCTTGTGTGCACAGAGCAAAGTGGAAAGGCCATACGAGAACTTTGTGAGGCAGCAGACATCTGCAATCCTGAACGCATTCTCCCATGAAAACTTGGATGTGGTCACACCCTGATTTGGACTTCTATCCTCCAAGAATGTAATGAGATATTCTGTTGTTTAGGCTTCCAAGTCTATGGGGTAACGTTGTGCCAGGTAGGGAGGACAGCCACCCTGTGAACCAACCACGATACACAGTGCGACAAAGATGCAGAGTAAGTGTTGACAGAACATTAGATTGTTACGTGACTAATCTCACAAGAACTAAGACTTTTCAACAAAGATTATAAAAAATAACTAATACTGATTCTACATAACAGTAGAAAAATTAAAACTCGAAACCCTTCATGGTTTTACCTTAATCTAATAGAAGCAAAATAGACCACAGTTGTACCATGAGATACATTCACACCTGTGCATAAAATAACAGAATGTTTTTTTCTCCATTTCTATCTGACTTCTCTTATTTTCCTTGTTCTAGTTAAACATGGCCTTTAGAGGTTACCTCAAATCCAGTTCTTTAGGGTGGTGTACTTTAAGCAATCTCTTATAGTAACTGCTGTGATATAATATTATCTCGGAAGTTTCCTTTACATCCTTATCAGCTTGGCAGAAACAGAATCCCGTGGTCATCCCAGCAATACAGAAACAAACACTCCTCTGCCATGAGCCAAGCTATAACTACTCCCTGCTCACCTCAGGCTTCTTTGATTCACCCAGGTTCAGCACATCCCTATAGTTGGCTAGCAGAGGAATCTTCATGCTGCATTTTCCTGCCATACTGCTTTCTGCCTCCTCTAGTGTAGAGCCTTCTTGAGCAAGAACCATATCAGATCCATCTTTGTTAACAACGGATTTAAAAATCTGGTACATAACAAGGCCTGAATAACTATCATCAAAGCCATGAAGCTGGAAAATAGAGTTGAATCTGTTGATCTTTTTTTTGTTTTTGTTTTTAAGATCCCTACAGCTCAAATATTCTGTATTGTCCTTTTGAACTCATGTGCTTTTCAAATGTGTACTTCTGTTCTGCAAATGTTGCTGACCTCTCTGCTCTGCCAACAGATGCCAGACAGAGGCACTATCAAAGTTTGAAGGAAAACCCTTGAATGTTCACAAGCTGAGCAAGGATGCATGTTAAAAGGCACTTAGTGACCGCCTGTGCTGAATCCTCCTTATTTCTAATACTATTCTCTGTTAGGCTGTCCCTGTCTGATCTATACTGAAAGAGGAATATTGTGGATTTTGATTTTTACTAAGCATTTTTGTGTTAGCAGAATGCTTATACTTTGAATTTTCAGAGTTCTGTGTCCATTAAATGGTTAAGGAACTCTGCTAGTCACCTAAGTGTGTCCAGTCTGTGGCGTCATATCAAGTTGTACACTTAAGGTATATGAACTAGAAAACTTTGTCTTAGTCGTGATATTATGAAATCCAGAATATACATATATATGTATATATGTATATATGTGTGTGTGTGTGTGTGTGTGTGTGTATATATATATATATATATATATATATATATATATATATATATATATATATATGACTAAGTCTGTTCCTAAAATGATATGAAATCCCTAACTATACATTGCTTTTTCCTTTAGCAATATAATATATATATATTTTTCCCCAAAATGTATTGCTACTTTACCATAGAATTTTCTCCATGTTCATTTATCTCATTGAGGAGTAGTACATCTTTGTAAAAACTCTAAAATATAAGAATAAATATAAAAATAGAAGAGACTAGTCACGTAGCTTCTAGATTTAGTTGTAGAGAAAAACTCTAGTTTTTATAAAGCCTAAGAAAGCCAACTGCTTTAACAGCCTTTTCCATTGACATCAGATTTATGTATTTTTGTACCTAATACTTTTCCTGAATTACCTGTAGAAACTATCACAAAGCAGTCATAATTATCCAAAATTTCTTCTTATATTATTTTTCTTAGATTTAATGTTCTTAACATGAATAGGGATTTTCAATGGGCATTAGATATGAGGCCCTGGATAAGGTAAATACTCATATTAACTCTGTTGTTTTGAGACCAGTGCTTACCTGCTAAGACCTGGGTGAGAAGGTATTCAAGGGAAAGGATAATTTATCTGTATATCACAACTAAAATGTAATGCAGCTAAATACAACAAGAAAAATCTAACAAATAAATTGCAAAGTCATCACAATGCTCTATGAAAATATTATGAACTAACTTGCAGGAAGTATTTGAAACCTCTAAAAACAGAACTTTCATACAAACAAATAGATTTTAAGCATCTTAAGGCTTCACTCATTTCATAAACATTTAATGAGAATTTGTCAGACACATATGACAAAAATGTTGTATGTTAAGCTATTATAAATTCAAATTTTAGGCTTTGATTATTTTAAGAATTTTTTTATTCACAAGTGAGCTGCTATAGACATACTATTTTTATGGCAACAAACATAAATGTTTTTGTTGCTTTAATTAATTAATTAATTTTTATTTAAGACAGAAAGAAAGAGAAAGAGAGAGAATGGCATGCTTGGGCCTCTAGGCACTGCAAATGAACTCCAGACTCATGTGCCACCTTGTGCATATAGCTTACATGGAACTGGGAGAATAGAACCTGGATCGTTATGCTTCTCAGGAAAATGCCTTAACAGCTAAGCCATTTCTCCAGTCCTTAAATGCTTTTTATCTGGCAGTTCACCACATTACTTTCTTATTTTAGCCAATTGGAACATAAGGTTTTATGTTATGTCTATAATAACTAAAATATATTAAAATTTATAAGATATGCCCATTTTCATTAAAATTGCAAAAATCTCTTTAATCTCAACAAGGGCATGGAAATCATACTGCATACATGCCCAGTACTCTGCATTTGAAAATTATGTAACATAATCCTTGTGTCCATTAATCTGATATTGATCAAGTAACCACTCTAATTTTTTTATAAAGAACACATTTAACTGAGAGGAAAAATAATAATAAGGCTCTTCCTTCAAACAGTCAAATGAACATACATAATATTTTCATAAACTATTAATATTCATGACATTCATCAGGTGACTGGCAAGGCATGTTCCCCTCCTTTATCTGATGTTCAAAAACACTTCAAGGAAATTACGGAAAGCTTATTTTCTTCAAAATGGCTCAGTAGGCAAGGTGACACCCACAGTCACATACATGAACACACACATACAAATGACTATAGATAATAAAGCTGATAGCGTAGAAGTGGCTGTGGGTATGTTTCTCACATGGTAGAGTGCTTGCCTAGCATGCACAAGGCCCGGTTACATTCCCACCGCCACATCAAAGTCAGCCTGCTGTTGCATCACTGTAACCTAACACTAATGAAGTGGAGGCAGAAGACCATGAGTTTAAGATCACCTTCAGCCACACAGAGAGTTTGAAACCAACTTGGGATACATGAGACTCTGTCTTAAAAGAGATAAATAAAAATACATCAATATGGGGCTGGGTGTGGTGGTGTATGCCTTTAATCCCAGCACTTGGGAGGCAAGAGGTAGGAGGATCATTGCGAGTTCGAGGCCACCCTGATATATATAGCGAGTTCCAGGTCAGCCTGGACTAGTGTGAGACCCTACCTTGAAAAAACAGAAAAGAAAAATAAATAAAATATATATATATATGAAGTAACTGTGCCAATGGCATCCCAAAATATTATTATTGGAAGAGGAGCCAATCAAAGATTATTTGCATGGTAAATAGTACATGACTCTTACTGAAATGAAATGGGGAATTAATAGCAAATTTTAGGGAAGACAAGTCTGCCTATTTCAGTTTGAGTGAGGAACATTAAAAACTGGAAGTCACAAATTGGCTTTAATGAGGCTGCAGAGTTTTACAATGGGGAAAGTTGGGTGTCAGTTGCTGCAGAAGGTTGTGATTGAAAATTTCCCTGTGGAAGAAGAAATGTCACAGTATTTTGATAAGCAAGAGATGAACTTTTTTATCCCCCTTGTGCCATCAGCAAGACGAAAAGAACAAAATGCATCATTTATAACCCACAGCTCAACCATTATCTCCCAGTGAGACACTTGTTTTAAAGACTCAAGGACCTTTTCTCCCCCTCCACAAAGACTCGAGCTCTCTGTGAGGCTCCTTCTCCCTTAGAGCCATGAAAGAGAATTGACACTTGTGCAGCCAAAGTTTCTAGGCAACCACAGAAAGGCACTACTCACACACCCTCCAGGTCACAGCCAGTTCTGAAGTACAGAGGCAGCAGACGAACAGCATATGTCTCTTTGATCACAGATATCATCTAAAAGTGATGTGGAGAGAAAATCCTGTACTGCACCAAAGCCTTACAGGCTCTTTTGCTGACTGCACCCACCAAGCAAGGAAAAGAAGACCTTGCTCAAATTATGAGCAGAACATTTGCTGATATTAGAATTGAACTCTAGGTGTGAAAGTGTGTTTGTGTGTGTGTGTGTCACACTCAAGTGTTTGTGATCCTCAACGTGATGACAAATTAGCTAAAGCAAAATTGAAAAGTGAAGTATGTATAAGCACCTATTCATTCTTCTCCTCTGTGTATGTTGGTTGGGCAATAACTTTGGTTACTCAGGATTCTGCTGAGAATCAAAGTCCCCAGGCTCTGAATTCATGGTCATGACTACCAATAATTTTGATGACCTTTACCTATCAAGAAATGGTTACATGCTGTACAGTATTTAATCCATTTTAATATCCTTTGCAACATTTACATTGTAGTTAGTTTTATTGTTTTGGAAATTGTATTAAATTTATAAATTAAATTGGGCTTAATTGTATTTTTCTTCTCAAAAAACTCTCACTTGTGAAATATAAAGTATTTTCCTCTGTGTTTTGAACCTTGATAGAGTTTATTACTTACCATATAAGTGTTTGGGTCTGATGGATATTTCTGCATGATTTTTTTACAAAACACTCAAAGTAACTACAGGTAAATCCAGATCTAAATTGATGCAATCACACACTTGTTCCATAAGCACTCTAGGCAGGAACCAGGATGAGGACGAGAACATAGTCAGATGCTCATGGCCCATACACATTCCCTGAAATTTTGCTATTCCTTTAGTCTGTTGTTTTTGATCAAAGTGAGCATGAAAACCATCATTCCAGGTCAACATCAAAGCTGTACACGCACAACATTCATGCACAAATAACCTGCTAATGTGTCAATTTGTTGATTATCTCCTGGACATAATAAATGAATGCAATTTCTGTGCTTCTTTTCAGTGTCAAGGCTCCTCTAAGGCCAATATCTGCAGAGCATTTTACCAACTTAGTAGCAGACATCACCAGCGGGGAGGCAGGAAAGTACAGTAATTGTCTGATGCAATAGAGCAGAGAAGAAATTACACTCTCAGAGGATTTACTTCAAAGCTGTGGCTGTAATTCTTGATGTCTAAAAAGGCATAACCTTAGTATCACTCCTGGCTGGGCCACAAAGTGCTGTAGATCTGGGCATTGGTGAAGGGGGTGGGGCACCCAGAACAGGCCAAGCAGTAGGCCCATAGAATGTCACCACAATGTAGAAAACAAGCAAGTGGTACTAATAGCTTGTCATCTCATGCCCTGTACCTAACATTCTACATTTCCCAACAGATGCCAAGCCTTCTGTGGCGGGCAGTATAAATGTCAAGTCACACATGCTTTAGTATGTAGTCCCTCAGTGACTTTTTGTCAATATTTTGAAAACCTTACCATGTATTTCTATTTTCCCAGTTGTTATGCCTTTATTATGTCTATCATGTTGTATTCAATATTTTCACATTATTTAAAAGATTCTTGTAAGATAAGTGAACTTTAAGCCCATTTTACAGATGCTAAAAGCTTCTGATGTACAAGTAATGTTAGAGTTAGTGTGAGAGTAAGAGCCACACTTAGTATTTAATTCTATGTGATCATTATTCATTCTGAATATATAGGTTTAAGAATAACAGGATCAGATTTTCAGTGGAATCCAATCAGAATTTCATGGAAAAGCCTTCAATTTGTAAAGAGTGCATTGCCAGTGAGAACAGAGGAAGGTTGCAGAAATGATAAAATCCCAACCATACACATAACAAATATATTTTCAATATCTATTCTCAACATGAGAATTACATATACTTGATTTTTTTGACTAATAACATGCACAATTTTATTGCAATTTTAAAGATGTATTCTATTCTCAGGAGGAAATGCCATTTAATTAAGTCATGTGTGATAAGTCAAAGATATTATATTGGACTGGAGGGATGGCTTAGGAGTTAAGGCATTTACCTGCAAAGCCAAAGGACCCAGGTTTGATTCCTCAGTACCCACATAACCAGATGCTCACGGGGGCACATGCGTCAGGAGTTCATTTTCAGTGGCTGGAGGTCCTTCTCTCTTCCTTTCCCTCTCTCTCTCTCTTTCTGTGTCTGCCTCTTTCTCACAAACACTCAAATAAATAAATAATAATTTTTTAAAGGTATTATATTCTCATTGTTTATTTCTTTCTTTACACTTTTATATACGCATTGCAGGATACAGTATGCAAGTTACATATATATTTGAAATCTACAAGTTACTTCTTAAACTCCTTTTATTCAACTTTTCTCATCAAAAGATAGTACTATTAACAATCCAAGATTTTTAAAAATTTATTTATTTAGCCATTTTGTTTTTTGAGGTAGGGTCTCACTCTGTTCCAGGCCTTTTGAAAAGCTTTATTTTTCTGTGGAAACATCTGGAAGTATATTTTTTATTGAAATTTTTAATATATGAATATTGGGTCTTATGTCCCCTCTCTCCTGTCCCAGTTCTACCCAAGAGCCTTCCTCTGTGCTATTCACGTTCATTGTGGCATCATGAATGGGAATTTATTTTATTACTCTTTTGGGTTTTCTGTTCTTACAATTCCAAATCTCTGTACTTTTGATTTCTTGAAATTACTACGTTTCTGGGTTCACAGATGGCTCTTCTTCTTGTTTTCAAGCTCTCTCTCTCTCTCTTTTGCACACACACACACACACACACACACACACACATTTGTGGGAATTTGAGCAATACAATTTGGAAGCACATTTGCTCAGTATTGCATCTTGAATTCTGATCCCCATCAAATTTCTTACACATCTGTAGGTGTTGGTGATAATTTGGACAGAGTAATTTTACTCAATGACTTCAGCTGGAATTCCACTTCCTTAACCAAATCTTATCTATCTCCACCATGAGTTTATCACAATTCTTTATGGTCTTAGCCAACCTTATATGTCTGTTGATCATAGTATTGTCTGGAAACTTTTTCTTATTTTATTTTAGGACTCAAATGCTTTCTTCATATAATACAATATCTGCCTATCAACTGCCCATATTTCAAAGCATTTCTCAAACAAAACATCTCTTTATTAAACAAAGTATACCTATATCCTTCCTTCCCAAAAATAAACCTATACTTAATACAATAATGGAATACTTTGTGCCTCTCTGACAGTGTATATCTCAATTAGTATCAAGCATATATTTGTTTTATCAAGTAAACTTTTCAATGATAGGCCTGAACATCTCATTGGTATTAAGAAACCACTGACCTACCTACAAGTTTGAGATTGTGCATAGTATCTGACAGGCTGATCCCACAATAGATACTAAATGGTGTTGTGACCCTCTAAACATTGCATTTTCCTGCAAATTTAAATGACATCTTGACAAATTTTATGCCTAATTTCTTGGAATTGAAATTAGTATTATAGTCCATTTTGCTTTAAAATACTTGGCATCTATGTCCCAGTGCTCTTTTTCTGTTACTTTAGTATTGTCTCCTCTGAGATAATAAGATGTCTGTGAACTAAAAATGAAAAGAAAAAAGAAAAAAGAAAGAAAGCTACCCTATGAAAGAAATCATGATGTATGGAAATTGTTTAAATTAGAACATGAGAATATTAATTTAGGTCAGTACAAAATTATTTTTATAGGCACACTAGTCACTCTCTTGTTATGCACATATGATATTAATTATTCTAAGGCAATAGGAAAACAATAATATATATAAAGTCATAGATAAGCATTTCTTAGCAAATGCTGAGGAATATATAAAGGGGGACCAAAATCCAAACTATACCAATTAAAGTTGACGTTCTCAGACTTTCATATAAGAAACCTGAGGGCCACAGCCATGCAACCCCATCCCTGAGCTATGAGTGTGGTTCTTTGGCATATATGTAAACTCTGAAGTCCAATTTATCACAGCCCCTAAAATCTTGTAATGCCAACAAGTTCCCCAACTGATTAAGTATTTAGTTACTGCCTACATTATATAATTTTCACTTAAAGCAAGAATAAATGTTAAAATGAAGGATCAAGAAAATATTCAAAATTTTCTAAAACTCTAACATAATCTATAACAAGATATTCTGTAGTGAACTAACTACTTCCATTTTCATAGCTACAATATCATTTCCCTTCATTATTTAAATAATTTGATATTATAACTTCACTTATTATAACATCACCTCAAAACTATAAATAGTAATATCTCATCTGTATTTAAGTATTACTAGTTTTCTGTGTATTGAACTAAGTGTTCTATATGTTATTTTATTCTCACAACAATTTGATAGTAAAGTTGTATGTACA
This sequence comes from Jaculus jaculus, assembly GCF_020740685.1. Lineage (NCBI taxonomy): Eukaryota > Metazoa > Chordata > Mammalia > Rodentia > Dipodidae > Jaculus > Jaculus jaculus. Next base: position 176,492,612 of record NC_059103.1, on the reverse strand, counting down.
CTTTTTGTCCACTTGCTGGTTTTATATCATAGCATAACAATTTACACATATGTATTTTAGAATTAGATTTGAATATTATATTGACTACTTACTATGTGACATTAGTCAGGTTGTTGAATCAGTAGAACCTCAGTTTCTTCACTTGTTAAATGAGGGTGATAACTGTTCACATGACATAAAGTTAAGAGGATTGGTTAAATTTTGTTGTGTTTTAGCTTCTTACAGAATGATATCCAGTGTACAACAAGCATTTCATCATTGCTAACTGTATTCCTTAGCTTTTGTATCACTGTGACCAAAATATACAATACAAACAACTTAAAGGAGGAAAGATTTACTGACTTTCACTTTCAGAAGGGTAAACCCTTCATGGTAAGGGAGGCATGGCTCAGTAGATGGTGGCAGAAGCATGCCCTGAAAATTGTTTATAGCACAACTGACAAGGAAGCAGAGAATGAGGCCAGAATTGAGTTAAGGCATATCTTTCAAAATCCAGTCCTTAGTGATCTATAAGGCTCTCCTCCTAAAGATTCATAGTTTTCCCAATACCCACTACCAACTAAAAACCATAGCTGTATTTAATATTCTTTTACTCAAATCTTAAAATGGAGTTGATCTTACGTGGTAAATATCAAAATACCTCCCTATCTAACTACCATATTTGTCTTAGATGCTTATATAACTGTCATCAGTTATCTCTCAAAATAATGCATAATTTAAAAAATAGATATGATATATTTTAATCTTAAAATTACCAAGGCAGATCCATGCTCCAAAATATAGAAATGTAAAGTAGTGTCAGGAATGCAACCTTCTATTGCTAGTTCCGCATGTGATTTAAAACTCACTGTCCCAGTAGGCTTTTTCTATTTTCCCTTATAACTATTACATTTCAAAGAGCTTGTTGCCACAAAAACACCTCCTTTCAGGCCAGCTCCTCCTATTTTCTTCTGTGCTTATAGCAGTTATGTGGTTGTAATAACACAAAGGAATCTGCATGATTTCAGTGCATGACTCATTTCCAGCAAATCAACACACACATTCTCAATTTTTCATGCATGAGAGATGTGTAAAACTATAAAAATGTTTGGACATTTGAGAAGACTAAATCAACAGAGAGTAAGCGTTTTATCAAATCTACAAGTGAAATTAAACTTTAATTTGAATAAATAAACTGTACCATGAAAGATGACTTGCTATCCATCTGAGCTAAAAAGATGAAATGTAATTGTGTCTATGTTAATAGCACCACAAAGCACAAGGAAATGGCAGCCCAGGCTCATGTAGGAACATGCTGATGATTCACAGGTGTGAAGGCATGGTTTGTAAACACAGATGGAAAGAGTGACAAATATATGAATATCTGATGCACCATTGTGATCTTCCTCTCCTCAAAGGCACCATCTATTTCTCCCAATCCTTGGGTAGTTATACAAGAGATGTCTTTGAGGTGGCGATGATGTTATCAACGTTCAGAGTGCCTGTGACTGAACTACCCAAGATTAAATCAACTTGGACCCAAAATCTTCAGGGAAAAATACTTCACCAATCATTTCGTTATTATCCATGTTATGCTGATACAGTAAACACAGGATAAATCCAAAGGGACACAGGAACAAAGGTCTAAGTTACAAAAGATGGCTGTTTGCTTAGAAAACAGATCTTAAGTGTACTTGTCACAGGCAGAATTTAACTGTGTATGAGGGTATGCTGATTGGCTTAGCTGTCCTGATCATTTCACAGGGTGCACCTTAAATATATACAGTTTTATTTGCCAATTCTACCAGAAGGAAAGCTGGAAAAAAAGAAAGGCTGAGTGTGGTTTGCTATTTACACAAAGTTGTCAAGGATAGTAACATTTCAGAAGGGCAGAATGCATCTGGATTTCATTTGACACAACTGAATCAGAGCCCTAACTACCAAAAAAAATCAGTTGACTAAAACCAAAGATCTCATGTGGCACATGATTGCTTTTCAGGTTAAGACTTAACAACTTTTATCCTTGCCAAAGGTGATACCAGGGCTGGAAAGATTGCTCAGTGGTACAAAACACTTGTTTCAAATCCTACCAGCCTGGGTTTGATTCCCCAGCACCCATATAAAGTGGTGCATGTATCTGGAGTTTGTAGTTGCAGTAGACCCTGGTGTGGCCATGAACTCCTCCCTCTCTCTGTCTCTGTCTCTGTCTCTGTTTCTTTCTCTTTGTTTTTCTCCACTCAAATAAATAAAATATTTTTTAAACTTGATACTACCTTTAAATCTTACTTTCATATATTACAAATATTTGAATATGCTTAAATTCATGGTAGTGTTTTATGCTTTGTTCCAAAATAATTTATTTATGGTACTGGACATAAAGTTACACTGTGATGAGAGACAAAGCACACAGACAGAAGATGTAAGTCTGCATCCTACATTACTACTCATTGATTGTGAGGTCTCAATTGCTTCTTGAATTTACAGATATCCTTCAGTTATGGAAAAGATGATAAGTAATATTCTGGAACACTGTGGGAGACACAGGTTGCTATAAAATTACAATAAACTTTAATGTATAATACCGATAACATACACAGAAAAGCAAACAGTATTACAATAAGGAAGAAAAGGGAAAAACTAGTCCAAGTGGACTATCTCATGTGCTATAAATAACTTATCCAACCATAATAATGAGAGTGAACTAGTTAGACAATTTTTATGTAGATAGTTAGAAAAAGGCCCATAAGAAAAAAATTAAATTGATTTCTGTTGGCCATATGAAACACAAGCATGTGCATACATCACACAGAGCTTCGTTGTACTCCAGCAGAACCAGGATTCAGCAGCTAATCCAATCTCATTCAATCAGCTCTCTCACCTCCTACTCTTCCTGACTCAGTCCCCTGAGCCCAGACCAATCAACCCTCTCTCAGACGCTCTGGCATGCAAGGGTAAAGCCCAGCACAATAAGAGTATATGCAGATCCTTACCAGGTGAGCAAGCCCTCTTTGTTGGTTGTTCCTCTTTCCTAACCTTTCAGGTTCCTACCCTGCTAAGTCTCCTCTCCTTCCCTCCACAGGATAGGAGCTCTCTGTACTCCTTTCTTCTCTAAATCCCTCTTCATGTTTTGGGCTCAGGCTCCCTTTCCGCAGGGGCTCTCAGACCTTGTGAATGTGTCCATTTCTCCCTTGCTTGGTTCGTGGACCCTCTCACGCCCTCATTATCCCTGGCATTTCTGAATAAAATGTCATAGTTTATGATTTATCCTTTTCAGCCTAGTTTATCTCAATTCTTTGGTTAAAAACGGACCTGAACTCAGGGTTTTGAGTTTAAGTACTCATCCTGAACCCCAAAGCCCCATTATAATATCCAGTATATGCCCACCCAAGTACAACTTGAACTATCAGAAACTGTTTAACTCTGAAGATGAAATATATATGTGCTAAGAACATCATTTTTGCATGTTATCTGTCTCCATGATGTATCCTAAATTACAACTTGGTCATTAGCTTTAAGACTTCCTAAGACATGAACAGAACTACTCATCCCTCTTTTCTTTTCTTTTTTTTTTTTTAAATATTTTTTTGTTCATTTTTATTTATTTATTTATTTGAGAGCAACAGACACAGAGAGAAAGACAGATAGAGGGAGAGAGAGAGAATGGGCACGCCAGGGTTTCCAGCCTCTGCAAACGAACTCCAGATGCGTGCGCCCCCTTGTGCATCTGGCTAACGTGGGACCTGGGGAACCGAGCCTCGAACCGGGGTCCTTAGGCTTCACAGGCAGGAGCTTAATCGCTAAGCCATCTCTCCAGCCCTCCCCTCTTTTCTTATGAGCCTAGGATACTTACATGACTTAAGAACTAATTCTCTGCTGTGTGGTGGGAAGTAACAGGAGTAAGGTTTGAAACATAACTAAGACTCTGCATTCCTTTCACTTTTACACAACTGGTTCAAAAGATGAATCATATAATTCAAGCTAGCACAATCAAAACTAATATCAAGTATTTTTATTTTTTAAAAGAGTCCAGGAACCCTATCTCTCAGTCCAAAAGTGTAGGCTATTCTAGAAGGAAGTCATCTAGAATGATGTTAAGGCCCAAAGCCAGGCACAGCCTGGAGACAATGAAACCAGAGCCTATGCCCTGAAGGTATCAGAACCTTTACTGTTTTCAGTTATGTAAATAATCCATTCTCTATAGTGTTCTCATAAAGCTGAGACTTTTAAAGAATAATAATACAGGAATGCAAACATGGGCTGAAGGAATTTCCTTGCAATACAAACAGACTTTTAAGATGACTAAAAAGTAAGGATATTGAGTAGTGCATGATCATGACCTTGGGCTTTGGGTTATATATTTTCTTACTCATAAGCTAGCTGTGAAGAACAAACGGGAAATTGCAAAATGCAGAGACAGATCCTAGCACTTAGCCAACAATAAACAACTTAACTCTCCTATGTATACTTCCCCTGTCTCTAGGAGAAGCACCTCTATTGATAAGCATTTTCAATAACTACAAAATTACTGCTGAGAAAAAGTGAATTTATTACAACTTTGCATCTTAATATATCTTGCCACTTAAATTAACTAGTAAATAATTACATTTGATACTAGTGTTTTTGTAGTGTTTTGTAAATTATTTTATTTTATTTATTCATTAGAGAGCGAAAGAGAGAGGGAAAAAACGGGGCATGTCAGAGCCTCTAGCCACTACAACTAAACTCAACACATATGCTACCTTAGGCATCTGACTTTATGTGGGCACTGGGGAATCAAACCTGGAGCCTTTGGCTTTGCAAGCAAATGCCTCACGACTTAAACATCTCTCCAGCCCTTAGTAGTTTTGATAGCCAACTTTTCTTGTTACTCAAAGATCAGAGGAATTCATTCAGTAAAAGATCCCAATCTCTTCTTTTCTTTTGGCACCTGTCATTCAGAGACTCCGCTTTCTGCAGTTCAGAGGATGGTGAAATTACCTTTGCCCAAACATCCATTCACACTGCCCTGCCAGTAACTAATGCATCACCTAAATTCGCTATGTATTGTTAACAGAGAAAAAGGAAGGATTTGTTTCAGTCTCTTTTTCATGGGAATATTGCCGAGAGCATACTATATGCAGTTCTGATATTAAGACTCAGTAGCTGTACCATAAACACACAAAAAACCTGCCTAGGTCTTGAGCTTTGAGTCTAATAAAAAAAAAAAGACAAGCAATAATCAAGTGTTCACATAAAATAGACATAAATTGCAATTGTGACAAGTGCTAGATGGAAGAGCCCCATGGTGTGTTGCAAGTCCATAAGATGGGGACCTGCTGGGAGGTCAGAGAGACTTCCCTGGAGAGGTGATAATTGATTTATCCAAGGCTCAATAACAGGTGAGGAGGAGGCGTGCTTCAGGCAGAGAGAATATGTGGTGTGGCAACAAAAAGCAATGTGTTGATCATGGTGCGACTTCTCACAATAAAGAGTAGAAAGGAACATAAGAATGGTGATTGTGAGGAAATCAGACTGTTTATCTAGTCCCAATATGTGTTAAGCATCCACACATAGTAGGCTAGCACAAAGTCCTGATGGTAGAGAAACAAAAGCTACATATGTAAGTCATCAAATGCAACTCATCACTTAAAAGTTCTGCTGGAGGGCTGTAGCGATAGCTTGGTGGTTATGGCACTTGCCTGCAAAGCCAAAGGACCTTGGTTCAATTCCCCAGGACCCACATAAGCCAGATGCATAATGTGGCACATGCATCTGGAGTTTGTTTACAGTGGCTGCAGGCCCTAGTGCACCCATTTTCTCCCTCTCTCTCTCTCCCTCTCTCTCTCTCTCTCTCTCTCTCTCTCTCTCTCTTTCTTTCTCTATCTCAAATAAATAAAGAAATGAAAATATTTTATAAAAGCTCTGTTGGATAATGCACAGTGTGTTTAAGGGCCCATCTGGTTTTCTATTAAAAAAAAAAAAAGAACTCATTCTAGACATTTACTTCAAACCTTTGTGAGTATAACCCAGTAATCTACATTGTTAACCATTTCCCAAGGTGATGCCTAGACATACTATGTATTGAGAGCCAGTGATTGAAGCAGTAGCCCAGTCTGATGATTGCTATCTGTTCCCCCCTTAGAAGATAATTCACATATGTCCATCCATACCAAAGTGGAAGATAAATTCCATATACAAAAGTTTAAATAGTGCAAATTAACTGAATGTTTTTAAAAGCACAAATGACATCCAGCAAAACACATAACTTTTCAAAAAATATCATTTCTGAAATATGGGTTCAAGTACTTCATGAAAGAGATACAGAGAAGAACGATAAATCCAAACTTTCATCTGTGTTAAGACTGTTTGCAGAACAAAATGAAGAAGGAGGACTTCTACATGGAATAGATGAGTCTGTTAGACAATAGTCTGGAAAGTCACAAAACAAAGTAGCTCTCAGAATTTCTACCTTTAGGATACTAACTATTGGACATGATAATGAACATGAGATCATAGAGAAAGGATTTTTCCCTGTGAACTCCTTACATAGACCTTAAAAAAATAGGCATCTGTTTGGATCAGATACCCATTATCAATTTGGACAGAGAGTGTCTGAACCACTACTATCTGCAAATGATTCATGAGTGCAGGTATTTCTCTACCTGAGGATTTTAGAAAAACCATAAATATAAGAAAAGACAGGAGCTGAGATTCATAAAGGGCCCCAAGAAACATCTTGGGTATAAAATTATGTCCAATTGAAAGAAAAATGTAATTTCACAAATCTGACTCACCTGTTTCTATTACCAGAGGGTTCCTTTCTTATTTCCCAGCTATTTTGCATGTGGGTCCTTCATCCCACAACCAAAAAGAGAAAAAAGAAAATCTTACTAGATGGCTGAAATTCACTCACTGTGAAAGCTATCTTTAACTAAACATTAATCATTGATCATGTAAAATTGATAAATAAAACAAAGACTCTAACAACCTTGAAAAAATTTCCAAAGGCATGATTCTACCAGAGAATACTCTTGTTATCTCTACATTTACAAAGCATAAGTATAAAATAACTTGATAGCATAGACAGAAGCTTATAAATACTTATGCTATATGAGATGTAAACCAATACAAAATCTTCAAGTACTTTCCTCCCGGTAAGAATTCTGATAACACAACCTGCTGTCATGTAAACATAAATAATATTTTTTCCTTTTTTGGCTTTACTGTTTTGTATCAAAGGTATGGCTATTTGATAAGTTTACAGAAAAATAAACAATATACTCCTCTGACCTTTATAAAGTTAATCATGCATCAGAAATTATTGAAATGTTTTAGTAGCTTATTTTTCTTTCAGCAATGATTTTTGAATCCTATCCACCCTTTTAACACAAATACAACCTCTGGAGGTCTACGATTATTCAAAAGACACTAAAAGCCAACATAAAGCACAAATTTATGACATGCGATTGGCTATTGATTTTATGTGACAATTACCTAGTGTTAAACAATGTAAAACTGATTTCTTTTTCATTACTACTCTTTTATTCACTATTCATAGAATGTTTGCTATGTGACAAGCATAGTGCTTATTATGTTGCCAAGAATATTATATTTAATCCTAACAAAATCTCTCCTGAGTATTTATTATTTATGTTTTTTAAAAGAAGAAACTGAGATCCAAACTCAACCAAATTACAAAGTTCAAAACAGAGATTTGAGTTCCTGACCATTTGATTTCAACACCCACATTTTTTGCATTAATTACAAAAATGATGTTAGTTTTTTTTTTCAAAAATAGCCCAATAATTTTGGTTGATATAAGTCTCCCCACATCCTAAGGTCATCTCAAGAGTATACAAGTGTGAAACCTGGTGTGAAGTGAGTTTACTAGAAGGTGCTTTTACAATTGATTTATGAAGTTTTGTATCATACTTTTTCCCTCTTACTGAGCAAATGTTAGTTCTAATCATTAATATCCAAAAGTAGAAGCAGAGTACAATGTGTGACCTTAAAAAAGAAAATCTAACTTTATGTGCTGCCATTGACACATTCCTGAAAACATAGTTACTTTTGGAGGCTGAGACAGGAGGATCTGAAGTTCAAGACCTGCTCAGGATACAGAGTGAATATTAGGCAAGCCTGGGAAAATTAGTGAGACCCTGTATTAAAAGAATTTTTAAAGGACTTGAGATATATAATAACATAATAAACCACTTGTCTAGCAAGGCCCTGGATTCAACCTCCAGTTTTTTTCAAGAGAAAACAAATTCTTAAAAGGAAATTACTCACAACATATTATAAAATTTGACTTTTGGCATTAATTTATTACCCACTGAAATAGTTTACTCAGTGCAACTCCAAAATAAAGCTAACAATTCAACCATGTGCAGACTTCAGAAAGTATCCACATTTAATATCTGCCCATTTATAATGGAGGTTCTGAGAGACAACATAAAGCAAATATTCTTGATAATCATTGTTTTGAGTTAGTGTTAGCCATAAGTATTCACTGTCTATGAAAAGAAGTGAGAAACACATAGGTACCTCCCTATTACAGCTATAGGAAGATTTCTGTTACCCCTTCATATCTGATACCTGGCTATCACATGAATAGACTCCCAAAAAGGAACCATTCATGCCTCATTCAATTTCCCTCTCAGTATGCACACATTAGTCATAATACCCAAGGTAAGGATTTGTCCAAGAAATGGCAAGTGAAGGACAGGTGGGACATCACATCGGCAACTAACAGGTAAGAGTTGGGAGAAGTGGAGCTACTGAAAGATGAGGGCATCTGCAGACCTGCAGAACCTCAATTATAGATGTTCCCCACAGGCCAATCTTGCCAGGCCTAGCCAGACTTGAAGAAAATTCTTGCTCCAGGGGAAGATGTAGTAGCCAGCCCAAGGACTGACCATTCTGAGAGGCAGCCAGCTGGCCTAAATCAAACTTTTCACTGTCTTCAAACTTGCCATCTTAAACACCTGCCAACTACCCATAATACTGACTAATGGCACTTCAAAACACTTTGACCCACGTACACCAATTCCTGAGTAAAATGCACAATTTAGCAAGCAGTTTGTCCAAAACATGAAAGTGTAAAGGGAGTTTTAGAGTTCCTTGCCAACATACCAATTTATACCAAATGCACCAATAAACTTGGGGTGTCCTCTGATCCTTGTGTTATGAATTTAAGTAATTAAAATCCATACACCAGAGGGCAAGACTTAGAGAGACTTTATTAGTCTCTTTATTATAAGAGAAGGAAAAAGGAGGAAGTACAGAGAGCTCCCACCATGAGAAAGCAAGAGGGGTTAGACAGCCCATGGGGAAACTGTCCACCCATCTCAGCCCAGCTTGGCTGAGACAAGGGATGGGGAGACTTACCAGAGCAAGGACCTGGAGGTTCAGGAGAGTTGAACAACCCCAAAGAAGCTATGACCATCTGGTAAGGATCAATTTTAAATATTACTGTGGTGGGCTTTACCCTCAGGCTCAGGTGAGCCCGAGAGATTGCTGATTGGTCTGGACTCAAGGGGCTGGCTCAGGAAGAAGTCAGCACATCTGAGAAGGGGCAAGAGAGGGCTGCTTAGATAGGCTAGACCAGATACTGAACTCCATTTCTGCTGAAGGAGTCAGGCAGTCACATATTTTTGTGTTCTGTCTTTTGGGCTCTCTCCTAACTGACTACTTGAAAATAAAGCTATCTGACAAATTTCCCCTCAAAAGGATGGGCATGATTTAGATTCTGAGGGTAAAGGTAGCCCTTCACAGCCCAAATCTGGTACCTCAGTCTACATTGCATTCCCCACTTGCTATTATATCGTAATGGAAGAAGTGCTTTAAGCAACCAGTACTTTCTTGCACAAAGTTCACAGTGACTTCACAGGACAGGCAGACCATTATTGCAGTCTACTGAATTTGTTTCATCACCCAGAGACTGCTCTTGAGAACTGGGCACCTGAGTATCAGACTCAGAGGGAACCCGAATGGTGTTTGCCATCATTACATTATAGTGGACCTTGCGCAAGGTAAAAACACAAAATGAAACAACTGCTTGGAAACTAAAAATGTATGCACATAACCCACTGTTGCGATATCTCAAAAGGGCCCCACTACCAAGCACAAATAATGATCCTTCACATAATAGATGTTTTTATTGGATTTTTACTATTCAAAACTATTTTAACCCTAGATTCTATATAGGAGTGAGAAGATGTGGCTCTTTAATAGCCTCCAGGGCCTCAACTGCAGCCATAGCTTCTATAGGGATGAGATTACATAAAGGTTAAGAAGAACTCAATAGTAAAATTGTGTGTGTGGGTGGGGGCATATGAATTGAAGCAGAACTAAGTGACTGGTTTGGGACTAGGTGGAAGCAGGTCATGTGTGTGTGGGTGTGTGTATGTGTACATATGTGATGTCTTGATGATTGCCAAAGAGTACAGAATATTTCAGGAACAAATTTGGTAAGTACATGTATATACAACAGATTGAGATTTCTACTTCATTTTAAATGTCCTATTTGAAACATTTTGTGTTTCACCTTCTGCATAAGAATTCATCAAAATTTTGTCATTAACATTATTTAGCACTGGAAGTCATATTAATATAAAGAAAATCTGTATGACTGTTCAATCTCACTACTTCTCTTCCTTAAATGACTCCTAGTTTTCTTTTTTTTTTTTTAAGAGAATAGGAAAAAAAAGGATAATGTAAAGTTCAGCCAACAAAAAATGTCTTCATTAAGATCCTTAATGAAGCACATGGGAGCCATTTATTGACTCCTCAACTATTAAGATGGAACATTATTACTCCTTTAATAGTATTTCCATTTTCATTTAGGAAATAACTAATCAAGGGATCAATGTGCCAAAGACTTTATTTTCATTCCCTTGGGTCACTGCAAGTACGTATTTTAAAATGCAAAAAAAAAAAAAAAAAGAGTGGGAGCAATTCCCCGCTGGCGCTATATGGCATGAACAATTTAAAGACATAACAAGAAGGGTGAAAGGCCAACAGCCCCAGAGTCGTTGCACAGCTGCTACAGACAGAGTGAGTAAGGCCACAGCCACGCCACCCCGGAATGGACCTGTGTCTAAGCAAATGAGTGGGAAGGTCCCTCCCAGGTGAGGTGCTGGTCCCTTCCAGGGCCAGCAGCTTCCCTACAAGGTATGTCAAGTGCCTCCACCCTGACCTGCTGTCAACCTGGGAAACATTTCTATTTCTCCAACTCACTTTGAATGCAAACTACTGTTTTCCTGGTAGTTCTCACAGCTCTGCTTCCTTTGAGGTACAGATGTGTAGCCACAGAACCCAATCAGATAACACCTATTTACATATTTATAAAGCCCCCTGTAAAATCTCCTATCAATTGTTGCTGCTATATATAGGCCTTTCAAAGGATCTTGTGGGCCTGGCGCTCTACTGCTCGGCTCCCTTCAGGAATCCTGATATATCACATAATGTGATTTCAATGTAAATGGGACCCATCACACAATCACACCACTTCACAAACTCTTTTCTGCTGGGGTAGCTTAAATCTAAACACACTCAAGCAGCTTGCTGCACTGGAGCAACATTTCTTCCATGTTTAAAAAAAAATTTTTTTTTCAAAAAAAAAAAAAAAATCCAAAACCCTAACACAACAATGCCAGGGGAAAAAAAAAATCTGAACGTTTTCTGCAGAAAGATGGGCCGTCTCCAAATCCTTGTGCCCTATCAGACAAATTAAAGTAAATCAAGCATGAAATGAAGCCGAAGAGCCCCGAGATAAGGCTCCTTTAAGTCGTTTACAGATTAGGATAGAAGAGGTGCATCTGGTCTCTGGCAGCGAAGGAGGCCAGTTTCTCAGCTCACAATAGCAGCCTGTGTATAGGATTACCTTACCTTGTCACTGACAAGCAAGGAGGCGCATGCAAGATGTCTGTCTCTAAGTAACTTCCTAATTTCCCTGGCTAAGGGCTCTTATTAAAGTATTAATTGTTGCAATGACAGAAATATATTTTGATAAAACAAAGCTATCTCCTCCCTCCAAAAAAAAAAAAAAATCTTACAGACTGATTTATGAACTGGTCGGAAGCAGATAAACTGGGGAGGCTGGGCACGGGGTCTGCTACCAGCAGATGAGTCTCTTCGCTTATCAGGCAGGATTCTGCCACTAGAGACAGAAGCTGATAAGTTTCCAACAGGAATTAGTGACGGGGCCAGGAAACCATGTTACTGGTTGGACTGGGGCTCTAGCAGCTGCCAAAAGGACCTTTCTTATTATCAGATGGGATTTTGTTGCTGTGAATGGTGAAGTACTCTCTAGGAGAAACTCTCCGAGAACACTCCATGATTCATGATTAAAGTACAAGAGGAGTGGGGAGGTAGAAGGTTTTCATGGAAGCATCTGGAATTCTGGAGCGTCTCCCTAAAGACCTGGTCATTCTTTGGCTCTCCAAACAGCCCTGGAAACTCTCATCGCTTTTTTTCTTTTTTTCCTTTGACAAAGAACTTTTTCTTCTCCAGGAAATTTTATTGAAATCTTGCTTCTGTCTGAGGAAATCCTCAACTTCTACCACCACGGAAAATTGCTGTCCGTTGAACATATTCGTTAGTTTCAATAATGTTCAAGAGCACATCCAAGCACTATTTGATGACTAGAGCGTGCCAGGGAGAGGGAGGGTGGATCACTGATTTCTCTTCCCAGGCTAACTCAACTTGCTTCCCAGGGCTGCTGCTGCCCTTTCCTGGGCTATCTCTGTCAACCACAGTCAAACCATTGAAGAATGAAACGGGTTTTCCCAAAACTAAGAATTACTCTCGATTCCAGGAGAAATTATTGCATTGGGCTGAATGGTACGTGACTGTACCTTGTCCTCTAGTGTAAGATGTGCTGGTCACTTGCATTTTCAATTTTAACTTCGCATGCAACATTTGGAGAGAGGTAATGCCACCACAGAATTATGACTAATTGAGGTTCAACTGGATTAAATGACTAACCCAAAACCATTGGGATGATTTAATACATAATCTGGAATTATCCCCAAACCTCAGTTTTCTTCCCACTGTGTGAAAATGCCTAACTAATTTCTTCGTCTTTTGATCAATGAACTCATGAGAAAGTTTTCAAACTGTTGGATGACAGACAAAGGCATTTGTGCCCAACGTGAGATCATTCTGTGGATGTTAGTGTGTACATAGGAACAGAGTTTAGGGCATGGACACCAAAGCATCTTCTTTTTTTTTTTTTTTTTTTTGGTTTTTCCAGGTAGGGTTTCACTCTAGCCCAGGCTGACCTGGAATTCACTATGGAGTCTCAGGTGGCCTTGAGCTCACAGCGATCCTCCTACCTCTGCCTCCCAAATGCTGGGATTAAAGGCGTGCACCACCACGCCCGGCTTTCCAAAGCATCTTCTTTACTTGTTTAAATAAACTTTAAACTTTTCCTCAGTCTGACACTTTGGATTCTTCTCCTTTGCCCTCTTTCTACATTTTAAAACTCACCTCTCACTTTGCTCTTCCAAGTACTCTACTTCAACCTTGGTACCATGAACACTTCCATTTTATTTATCTCTGTTTACTTATATATGTAACAATAAATGAGAAAAATTTTGTAGATAATGTTCTTTATATGTAACTAAATACAAAACATTATATATATATATAAATATATATATTATATAAATAATATATAATTTATACATATATTTTATATATATATATATATAATTTCACAAGTGTCCAATGTGACTTCAGAGGCAAGAAAGGTACATTTACTTGGAAATCCTTTTCAGGGAAAATATAAATGTAAACTACAAAATGATTTTTATTTATTTTTATTTTTTATTTAGCTGATAAATGAGAGAGAGAGAGAGAGAGAGAGAGAGAGAGAGAGAGGTCCTGTCAGTGCCTCTTGCCACTGCAAAGAACTCCAAACACATGGACCTCTTTGTGCATCTGGCTTTACTTGAGTACTGAGAATTCAAGCCCGGGCCAGCCTTTGTAAGCAAGTACCTCTAACTGCTGATGTGACTTCCCAGGTCCCAAATAATTTTAAATGTTATAATTAGTATTTTTATCTTTAAAAAGTTGAATTAAAAGGCTCTACCTCATAAAGGATAAATTTAGAATCAAATTTTATGAAATGCTGGAATATATCTCCTACTGGTAAAACTGGTGTGTAAGTAAGCACAGGTGAGAGCCCAGTGAAATTCACATGTCCAGAAACATACATGAAAATGCCTATAGTTCTTTTCAGTAGAGTAGGTGGAAGATAATCTTTCTCTTTGCACAGAATTGATATATTTACCAATCTGTGACCAGATGATGATATCTAACAAGTGCTCACTGCTTGCTCCTCTAACATAATGAGCTATCTTACATTATGCCAAAAAAGATAAGAGACATGCTTTATTTCTCCATTTATTAATTCTGTGAGGAGATGACATTTATTCATGATATTTGCAGTACTTCTTTACACTTGACTTTGGAGAAAAGCACTTTACTGTTTTTTATATTCCTGCTTAAAAATATCATTCTGTTTGTAAAAGAGCTATAAAATGTTCTTTCCCCATAATGCATGTGAAACACAAGATGAAATATTCTTTATGCATATTATGCCATGCTTTCCTATTATTGTCATCTGAAACTTTAAAATTTCTTTATACAATAAGTATAAAATGGATTTATGGTGTGATATTTCAATGGCTTTTGTGTGTAAATTGGCTATATATCTCTCATTAATTACCTTTGATTAATCATTAACTTATCAATACTAATTTTCTCAAAGTGTAGTAATAACATTTGAGGTAGAGCAATACTTGGATATTTCTTTACTTACATGATTTTTAGTGAGTACCATTAAATTATTTAAAACAGTATGATTTTAATATCACATTTTGATTTTACTAACTTCATTAGAATGTCACAAGAAATTGAAAGAATGTACTAGTATGTATTTTATAACCTTAGAAGCCTTTCCTCCATAAAAGTCTTCTAGGACATGATTTTTTAAAATTTGAGTTTTCATTTATATGGTAAAAAAGAGGAGAAGCATTCAGGAATGTGCTAACTAGTTGGGATAGTGGTAACACATGCTTTTAATCCAAGTAGGCTTGAGAGGCAGAGGTAGGAAGATCACCTTGAGTTCAAGGCCACCCTGAGACTACATAGTGAGTTCCAGGTCAGCCTCAGCTAGAGGTAGACTCTAATTTAAACACACACGCACATTCTCTCACACAAAATAAGGAACATGCTAACTATGCCATTTTCTTTATAGCCATACCAATCTGACTGATATCTGAAGTTCTTGAATTATCTGTTGCTATATTTTTTTATAGTAGTGGGGGGCCAGCTTTTGCTAATACTAATGGAGTTAACCATTTATAGAGAGAGGATCCACTGTATTTGTGCTTTTATTATGTGAGATGTAATGTAGTATCTCCTCTCATCCTCCTAGAGTCAACCTTGATGAGCAGTTATGATCATTTCATTTTGAAGACAAATAACTTGAGACCCATAGTGAGCTTAAATAGTCAGGATTCACAACCAGAATTGTCTGCACACTTCTAAACTCCTGTGTTTTTCTGTAAACTTTGCTATTTAGATGCTTTCATGCACATGAACTAGGTTAGCATTGTTGTATGTAGTCATAAAATACATTTTTGAGAACAATCATTAGTAAACAGTAATAATGATTTATTATTATTAATAGCTCTTCAATTTAGAATTTAATGATAAATTATCTAGTTAGCCAACAAGGAAGTACCATTGCCACAATAATTTATGGAAAATAAATTTAGATATTAATTTGTTTTCTTTAACTATTCTCCTGTAATCCTAATAAAATTCACAAAAATAAGGACACAACAAACTTGTTAACACAAGTACTAGAAAGTCCTAAGGTCGCTGTACACCAATCCATGTCCTCAACCCACTCAGGGGTCCTTGTCACACACTTTGAATGGACAAATACTGCTTATTTCTGCACGCTACATCAACGGTTGTTGAACTTCCAGTGTTATACCTCGAGCCAGGAAGTATAAATATCTCAAAGATCATACTGAAAAGTACTATGACCCTGCTCTGGTTAATGTCATTCAATTTAAGGAGCCTTTGAAATCCTGATGCCATCACTTCGGTGCTTTCTCTTTGAATAGCTTCTTAAATATAGGAAGTGTAATTTTTCCACACTTCATTAGGAAATTCCAAATTATGCAAAGGAAATGGAGCCAAAGTTTGTCTTACTTCTTAATACTGATGGCAGCACTTGCCTAATCTAAAAACCCCTTCTACGTCTCTGTTCTCGCTGCCGCTTATCAAGTCTTAGTCAACCATACTATGAGCAATCTTGTGCTCTCCTAGACTAAATAAAGACAAGATGATAATACCCTCTTCTGTCTTCCTGCCTGCAATTAAGAGGGATGAGATGGGTAGTGCTCTTGGCAGCTACTTTTAGGGAGTTGTGGAAGAAAAATGTACAAGAACCACTCCCTTGGATTTAATCCTAGGGAAGTTATCTCTAAGAAAGCCTTGCTTGTTACTTCTCAAGAATGTCCAAAATATAGCTTTAAAAAAGGGACAGCTTCAACCAGCTTTCTGCAGGAGAATGTTATTCATGAAGTCATGGGGTCCAAATGTCCCATGAAATAAGATGAATGCCCAGCAGTGAATGTAGTGATTAATAAGCATCAAAGTTCAACTATTTTGAACCCAGAATCAAGTTCATCATGCTGTCATTTCAAATTGTATGCATGCATTTTAAAATGTGACTTCTAATACTGTGTAGCATTTCTACTTAAATCACTCATAAGTTTTAAATAAAATGTTTTAAAAATGAAAAGCTAAAGCTTTTCCTAAGAACTGTTAGTCATTATTTAACATGATTATGTACTTATAAATACTACTTCTTATTATTTCCACCCTACAAATTAAGCTTTATAGAACACTCCTGGAAATTCATGAATAACATTATCATATGACCTCGCATGCAGATATCCAAATATGGCTCATTGGTGTCTCAGGGCTTATTTCAAGAGTAAAGAGCCAGGCTCGTCTTTTTCCCTATCTTTTATCTGTCTTATTCCCATGGCCTTTATCTTGCTTTTTCCATAGACTATTTTCCCAAAATGTCAAAATTGTTAAGAAATTCCTTCTTATCTTCAACTTAAGAATTTTATTATTGCTCACCATCTGTAAACAAAATGTTCTCAAATCTATGATCTAGGTCAGGATAAAGGTGTTCTGTACAGTCATTTCTCAACCTTTACATATCAATATTCCTTCTTGCTTAATAGCAAAGCTCTGGTCTTCCATTTCCTCATCAATTTTTGAGTAGTTTCATAGGGATGAAAAGGTAAATGTTGTCCATATATGGGAGCACATACTTCTAAGCCCAGCATCTGGACAAGACACTATCTCAAAAAATGAAAGAAAGAAAAGTAAAAAGGAAATTTATTCCCAGAAGGAATGTAAGAATACCTGAAAACCAAAAAATTCTCAATAATAACTGTAAAACAGCTATGAATAACAATTAGTAAAACTGATAGCTTCTCTTGCTTGTTATGAATTCCTCTATTCCCCGAGTGTCACAATTATCACCTTTGAGATTTACCTATGAGATTTAAGACACTACTAAATACTTCCTTGAAGTTAAACTCTTTCTGTGATATGAGGGATTTGGCTTTATCAATGTGCCTCAATGCCAGTTAAATTCCATCTTCATCAAAGGAAACTTAGCTGGTCTTACTAATGATACCAAGCTGCTCATCTGCCAATCGATAGGGCCCAACAGATGATGAGTTGTATCTGATAATCAACAGTGGACTATGAATCCATGGACAGCTAGGCACTCACCTATCCAAAGTATGGTCTAGACAGTATCTCTTTGCTTGTTGATGAGAATGTCATGTGGAGAGGACTCAAAAGCATTACTGAAGTCTGGGTAGATTACATCTATTACTTTGCCCTTATCTACATGGCCTGTCACTCTATCATAGAAGGAAATTAAATTGGCCTGGCACAATTTGCTCCTCACAAAACCATGTTGGTTGCTGCCCACTAACTTTTGCTCTTCTAGATGATTGCAAATTGATTGTTTGATGATTTGTTCTACTATCTACCTTGGTATCAAAGTTAAACTGACTGGTCTATAATTACCAGAATCGTCTTTTCTTCTTTTCCTTTTTTTATTTTTTTTTTGTTGGGGGGGGTGGAGGGAGAGTGTAGTCACTACTTTTAGTACAAACAGAAACTTTTTTCTTGCCCTTCTATGTTCTACCACATATTAATGAGTAACTCATAAATCTCAATTCTCAATATAGTTAAAACATATGTCTCTAATTTCTAAGTTTTGACTACTTCTGTTTTTATAAGTCTATATTCTCATTTTTCATATGTTTCAACTGTGTACAAAAATTATGCTATATTGTAAACTGAATCTTTTTTTAATAATTCAAGTACTAAAAAATTCTTGTCTTCAAAAGGATTTTTAAGTGCGTTTGTCATTCTTCTTTTGTATATTAATCATTCTCTTCTGAGAAGCCATCTTATTTTAAAACTGCACAATCTATTTGTGTATATTTTGTTGTCAATATTTTTTACTAAATTTTATTGCATATCATTTGATCTTTCACAGTCTTAATATTAATGAAATGCAAATTTGTTTTATATGCAGTAAATTTTACATATCATTGCATAAGCCTATGTCAGTGTTGTTATTTTTGTAATTTAAAGTATATTCTTTATCATGGCTGCTTAATCTATGCTTGAAATTTCCAAAAAGTTATAAGAGAAAAATCCACTTATTAAAGTTTGTTGTCATGAAATAAACTCTAGACAAGTCAAATGAAGAGAGATCAATTAAATGTACTATTAATTAAGTTAAAAAAGAAAATAATTGCTAGATTATAAATTTAAAAACAGCAATATCTCCCCTGAAAGGGACATATTAAAAGTCTATAAAACTGCCTGCGAAGTTCAGATCTGTTTCTATCTACATAAAATTAGAGGCCAAGATTACTTTGTTTATTCTAATTGATAAGTAAAACAGCAGTTAATATCCAGTGAAATTGAGGAGAGAGATTAAACTGTAGGAAGCATTACAGTTTAAACAAGAGCAATTATTAAAGTAGTGAAGCAATGAAAACATGTTCACAGTAATAAAATTTCAAAGATCATGTCTTACAGCAACTGAAAATGCTCCTGAAACAGCTGGAACCCTGAGGTTCCAGACTTGCACACACCTCAGCACATTTGTAAGATAAGATTTTCATGTATGTATATCTGACATTTACACACATATACACAAAGAAAGATAATTTTACATAAGATTACTTATATTTAAATGAAAATATTTTACTACAATACAGAGCTAAGTGGAAATTTTTTTAAAATGGTTCCAAGATTATGTAGCTTTTATTAAAACTTATTTTTAACAAAGTATTGCTGGGTTTACAGACAACTTTAATGAAACTCAATGAAACAGACCTTCCTACAAAGTTTATATAAATCATTTTATTGTTAAAAGTTTTATAGTTCAATTATCAATACTTACAGGCAAAAATACTTATATTGTCAGGGTGCTACAATTATTATACTTTCCTCCCCAGGAATCTTTTGAGGGAAGTAAGAAAATTTTAATATTTGGGTACTATTTTAACCATGCCACTAACAGTAAATACCTCAATTCTTCTTTATAACTCCACAAGTGATATCAGTGGATTATTTCCTTTAAAATATCTACTGCTTTCTTGAAACCATTCTAGAAGTAAAGAGATGCTTAATAACTTTTGATTTAATCATTAGTCTTATTTTCCTTCAATTTTTTTTGTTTCTCTTAGCTGTTTAAAAGTACTAGAGTACTAGCATATCTTCCTTAGTTGTATATAACTGTAATCTCTAAATTATGTGTTATTTTCTTTTCTTTTCTTTTTTTTTTTTTTTGAGGTAGGTTCTCATTCTAGCCCAGATTGACCTGAAATTCACTATGTAATCTCAGGCTGGCCTCAAACTCATAGTGACCCTCCTACTTCTGCCTCCCAAATCCTGGCATTAAAGGTGTGGGCCACCAGTCCTGGCTAAATTATAATTTCAATGAGCATGTTAACTGAGGCACACTTATTCTTATTTATTGACTCAAAAAAAAGTATGTAGGGTTTTACAGGACAGAAATAATTTCTGAAACAATAGAAGCTTAGGTGTATATAAAATGTTTATGATTAGAATATTCTCTTTAATACTATAAAAGTAAGATAATATATATTTAGGCAACAGTCTATACATTAACACTGCTTAACATCTAAAGTTCTATGTCTTGCTTTGTATTTTTCTTAAGAAAAAAAATCTCATTTTAGTTGTTTTCTTTAAATAGCTGTCAAAAATTTTGACCAATAAAAATTTTTGCTCTTGGAAAAATTATATAATATAATATACAATGTGGACAGGAGCCAGAAATAACACCTCATTTAGTTGTGAATATAAAAATAGCATGTGATCACATTATTTAAAATAACTTATTAAGTGTTTGTTTTATACTTAAGATCAACCTATATATGTTTATTCTCCAATATATGCAGCATACTTGCTTATGTTTTATAAAAGTATTTTATCAATGATTCAAACCTGTATACTTCTTATGCTGATATATACATGCTGTGTAGCAAGCTAAATAATATACTCTTTATTAGTTTCAGAAAAGGTGAAATAAGTAGACATCTCTAAATCATCACAATTATAAAAACACTGTACTGCCAATATTTTTAATATATGACAATTAAAATTATAACAACTTGGAATGTAATAGTCTTAAACAAATCATTAAATGTATTCATTTCTGCAGTAAAAGAAACAATATCCATCTCACCAAAATACATAACAAATGTTTCCAGTTTATAAGATTTTCTTGTCAGCATTGTTTTCCTAAGCCCTCTGAAAACTTGATTCCAATCCTATAACTGCAAACTCATCTAATTGTTGTTCTCCAAACTCCTCCCACCTCATATTTCCCCCTACTAACAGGGCGTCGTTTTTTTTTTAACAAATTTATTTTATTTTATTTTATTTTATTTTATTTTATTTTATTTTATTTTATTTTATTTTATTTTATTTTATTTTATTTTATTTTATTTTATTTTATTTACTTGAAAGTGACAGACAGAGAGAAAGAGGCAGATAGAGAGAGAGACTGGGCGCTCCAGGGCCTCCAGCCACTGCAAACGGACTCCAGACACGTGCTCCCCTTTGAACATCTGGCTAATGTGGTTCCTGGGGAATCGAGCCTCAAACCGGGCTCTTTAGCCTTCACAGGCAAATGCTTAACCATTAAGCCATCTCTCCAGCCCCAGGGCATCGTTTTTGTTGTTACAGCTGCCATTCATTAAAAAAAAAAAAAAAAATTCTTAGGACTATTCCATACAAATTAGGTTAAGGCTGAAATCATGTCAGTATATGTAGGTTGAGAAAGCTTGGGGAAAAACAGTAGTTCAGAACAAACTTTAGTAGTTTTGGAATATGAAAAAGAGGCAATCTAAAAGTGATGAAAAGTGAAGAGATCTGGGGAAACTAATCGTGGAGTCGATCCTGCTTCCATGAAATCCTTAGTCACTGCTCCTCCATCATGCAATCAGTGGATGTTTCCTGTTTATCCATCTTACCTCTGCCTGAAATTTCATTAACTATGAGTGTACTTGAGAAGCATAAATTTTGTAAAAGTTTCAAATAGTTTTCAAATGTGACCATCAGTTATTTTACCTTTTCCTTCCTGGTGCCTAGAGCTCCATTACACTGAAGTCACCTTGTATAAATTGTGGCAGAAAAGAAAGCAAGTGACATGCAAAGGACAGTTGGGGAGGAAGAGGAGAGAAGAGCTATCAGCGATCTCAGAGAACTCCAGCAGAGAGTGGGCCGAGCAGGAAAGTAGTGGAAGTGCACATTGGCCCTTTTGTAAATATTCCCGGAAGCAGACTACATGCTGAGAAATGGGGTGGGAGCACTTTCTCCCCACATTCCTTCCACACTTCCCATCTTGTAACATAGCTCAGTATGCACAATGATTTGCATTCTTATTATTATGATTGCACTTTCCCCCTATGAGACAGATATTCCTGGTTTGGCTCCAGTGACTTCTTATACTTGTAGATTCAGTTACAATTTCTCTGCGTATCATGCAAGGCATTTGTCCATTTCCTTTTCCTAGCCTTCCATCCCACTCCACAAGGATGGACTATGCACAGGTTTTCAACCATGCAGTGTTTACTCACAGCATACTACATTGGCATATATTTCTCCCTCTTTATCTTTTCTGATACCTCTTTCTACTTCAGTGATTAACTATGCAAAGAGCAGATGGTGAGGTATGAAGATGAAATTCAAAGTTCTAAAGCTCAAGGAGGTGAGGAGAAAGTTATGTAAACAACAGCAAAATACTATTATGGCTAAAGTGGAAATAGCAGTGTATTATGCATAAATGGCTTCTAGTTTTTTTTTTTTCCCCCCAAGAATTCTGTTCCGCTTTTCATAGAGGAAATAGAACCACAGTGCATCTCTCTCTGGTCAGTTTTTAAGTGGTCAATTAATACATATCTTTGGAAGATATTAATAAAAAGAGAATTAAGGGCTGAGTGTGGGTGTATATGCTTTTAATCTCAGCACTCAGGAGGCAGAGATAGGAGTATCTGTGAGTTTGAGGTAACCCTGAGACTACATAGTAAATTCCAGGTCAGCCTGAGCTACAGCAAGACCCTACCTAAAAAAAGAAAAAAAAAAAAAAAAAGGAGGATAAGGTAGAAATTCTACTAAAAGACCACATATATAGTTAATCTCTTTAACACAAATCATTAGATCATTCTTGCCATACAGATTACCTAGTATTATCTATTATTAAAGCTAAAGCTTTTCTGTGTAATTATTGTATTTATATCCCAAAACATCCCTTTAACAACTATTGGATCATATTTTTGCACATACTATTATATTCAGGATTCATTTTGATACAAATGTATTCAGAGCAATTTCAACAGAACTGGGATATACTTAAAAATATTTGCTTGTAGATATCATCTTACCCAAGGGAAAACTTTTAAAAAAACTCAAATTTAGAGACAATCTACAGGATAAATAAGTACTCCTCTCCAGATGTGGCATGCAAGACAGGAAAAAACTGAGGAGCTATCTGAAACTTAAGTGCAATGGTGGATTATGGATATCCAGAGATAAAAAAGGACCTTCAAGGGAGAACATTGGGAAACTCGAATATTGTATCAATATTTATTTCTTATTTTGGAAATCTTAATATGTTATTGTTAGATGTCAACAGTAATAAATGAAGTCACAGGGACCCCCATATACTAAATTTTGCTATGTTTGGTAATACTAAAGTTATTTTAGAACAAAAAGTGAAGCTGATATAATGGTGTCAGCAGCTTGTTTGCAGAAACTACACAAATTCTTCTAAACTATATTTTCTATATAGATCTGAATAGAAAAAAGTTTTCAGACTCTTAAGAATAGCAGTGATTCTCAAATTAATGTGATTCAGAATCCATGGGGATTTTGTTAAAACACAGACAGTTCTATTTTACCTCCTCCCCAGATGTTTTAGTTCAGGAAGTTGGAGGTGACATCTGAGTATTTTTTAATAAGTTCCCATGTAATGTTGGCTGTTGTTGGCCTAGAGACTAAATTTGAGAAGTACTGACCCAGAGATCTTTTTCAAGGGGCAATGTGAAAGACCAAAAGTAGAGAAGGAATGAGAGGGCATTAGGGGCAGAAGGCAAGTAGAACATTTGGAATTACTGGCATAGTTTGTGTGATAAATTCAAAGGGAGAAATGATAATAATGCCTGTGATGAAGATAAAGGTCCTGGGGCAGAGAAAACATGACTGCAGATATGATATGGAAGGGGTGAGGAGGCAGGATATCCACAAGTCAAAGGAGACACTGAAATTTTAGCTTGGGGAAAGGCTCAATGATGGATTTCATTTCATGGTCTAAGAGTATAGTTGACTTGGAAGACATTTGCAAAATTCAGTTTTTGATATGTTGAATTGGAATCTAAGTAACTTCTTATTCCAAAGACTCATACTTTTCTTTTATATTTTATATTGGTAAGATTTTCTAGCAGGTGTCAGTACATCCAGAAATCAGTTTTCTCTGTTATGTGAGGCAGCTGCTAAGGTATGTGTATGTGCCAGAGAGACTAGAAGCTCAGATCCTTATGGAAGACGGGACTTCCAGCTGGAAATCTCAGGAACAACTGTCCACTGGAAAAAGAAAATTTGAACTGTGAATGGAAATCTTTAGGAAAGTAGATTGGTAGGCCTTCCCAAAAGGATAAATTAAAGCACATTGAAGTTCTTTAAGCACATTTAAATCCTATATCACCTTATTATAAATGTTGCTTCCTAACATCGAAATGAAGGCATCAAGGAGGAAAATAATGATTGTTAAGAAGCAAAATCAACCAAAAATACCATAATATTTTAGCAAACAAATCACTAAGGATTCTGAACTACTTTATTGATATAAGACATGAAGTACTATTTATTTGAATACTTAACTTTAAAGAATAAAAAACACAGAATTTAAAAAATCTAAAACAATTACATTGGTATTTATATTAATTTCATAACATAATTTAGCTAATCATAACCATTGCTAATTACCTAATTATAATTATTACTATTCAGAACAATCTTAGTGAAAGTTTATAGGCCAGAAATTTGGGGTATATTATTATAATTACTACTATGAAAATTCTATTAAATAAAATTAGTGCCTTTGAGGTGAAAAAGCTGTGTTCAAATAATAAACTTTCACAATCTGTCTTTCCTCTGATCTGATGAGTCCTGTAATAGTCTCTACCTTTGTTTATTTGATACTTTTGTTGATCTTTAAGCATAGAGATATTTTTCCTGAATAAGTTATTTTTTCAAAAAGGAGTGTATATTATTCTTCCCAATGAAGTAAACTAAATGCAGAAGAGTTTTGTATAAAATCCAGTTTTTCCAGGTTCACATATTCTGTTTGTTACCATTTTTCCCAGTATTAGAGACAACTGGAAAACATTGCAACATTAGTGGCATGTAGTTGTAACACACTGTAAAAAACTCTTGCTGTTGAGGCAATACATATATATATATATATATATATATATATATATATATATACACACACACACATACATAAGCAACTGACATGAAAATAACCTTCCATAATTTTTAAAAAGCTTAACACATGAGAATTTGTGGAAGCCAATGTGTTATGATTAATTATAAGTCCAATGTGCACCTCTAGGTACACAGTAAAATAGAAGATACATTGATTTTCTTTGTTTCAACAGTGTTTGTTAAATTGATTCATACTTTCCATACTGTTTGTAGACTTTGCAAAAGTGGACCTAAACTAAGAGTTACCTGTAAAGGAGAATTCTGAACAAACCTAACAAGAGTTGTAGGACATTTGCAATTCAGCTTGGAATATGAAAAGTGTAATGGCTTCAATTGCTATTGCAACAAATATTTTATGCCACTTAAGATTCTACAATATAAATTCCATGTACTTAAATACTATACATGCATTTTTTTATAAAAAATAATCCCAGTGTTTGCTTGATTATTTATTTATTTATTTTTCATGTAAACTACAACTACTCACCCTCTGCTAAAGAGAATTTTATTTCAAGGTAAACAGGCGGAAAAAAATCACCATTCGTTTCTGTTTTTCTGGCACTAAGAGTTAAGGTAGAAAAATAAAAATCTTCAAAAATTATTTGGCTGTAAATAGCCTTCATTTGAAACATCCAGCCATCCAGCTATTCTTTTTTTTGCCATTAATTACAAACAAATTCATCTTTCTTTTGTGAAGTCTGAAGTTTGTTATTATTGTTAGATAACTTACATTCAAACTCCAACTCAACAACAACAAAAAAAGCAGAAGCCAACATTGAAATTCATCTCACAGTCCTGAATTTACTTAACGGCCAGCCTGTGCACTGTGATAAACGAAGTGATGATCCAGCAACATGTCTTTATCCATGGCTTGCTTTAATTAACGCTGGCTTGTTTGTTGAAAAGATGATTAATATGCCAATGAAAATTGCATAATTGAATACCACAACACTGGCACAATCAGAAAGACACATGCATTTTTTGATTAACATTTATTATTATTATTATTATTGTGCTTTTTAATGTACTCTTCCTACTATGAAATGATGCAGTTCTTTGACCAAAGGTGAAAGGAAACAGGGCTGAGGGCAGGGTACTTCAGAAGCAAGAGGGAATCAAAACATGGTTTAATAAAAATGAAATAGGCCCTTGGTTCAAATGGTCTTCAACATTTCAATAACCAGGCAACTGCCAAATGAAAGTGTATGCCAACCATTTATGAAAATGTGTTACTCTGACTGATGGTGGAGAAATCAAGAGACAAAGATTTCTAAGAACACAAGAGATTTCATTAGATCAAGAATAGTTATGGCTTGGCGTGATGGAACATGCCTTTAATCTCAGCACTCGAGGCAGAAGTAGGAGGATCACTGTGAGTTCGAGGCCACCCTGAGACTATATAGTTAATTATTCCAGGCCAGCCTGGGCCAGAGTGAGACCCTAACTTGAAAAATAAAAACAAAAACAAACAAACAAAGAAAAGGAATAGTTATTTAGGGTTTATATATCTTTGATATAATGTCATATAAGATGATTTTAAGCATCTCAAATTATTCTAATATTAAAATGCATAACACATAATATCTGATCTTAAGTACAAATTTTCAATAATTATAAATCAAAACAGCTCTCAGTGAGAGCTCATCTTAAAGTAATGTGACAATTTTGCATCTATCATTTATATTAAATGTTCATTTTACTTTTATTTCACTTACTCCAATGGGTTTTTCCCAGATGGGCCTGGTTCTCCATTCAGCTCTTAGGATTAAAATGTAAATGAGGATACATCCATCCTTGCTTTCAAATTCCTTACCATAGGCATATATTTCCAAATGCTTAAACACAGGTTGGATCCTATTTCCAAAACAGATCAGTATCACCCATTTAAATTTTAAGTTGGCAATGAAGTGCATGTATGTACAAAGCATGGATGAGCAGAGCTACAGTAGTGAAAGTTGAGGTGAGAATTTTGGTTTCTCTGCTACACTCCCTTCTTCCCAGCCCCTCCCCACAAGACACTACTCTCTAGACTGAAGAATTTTAGTTGTTCACTATTGTTTTTTACATAGAAATAACTCTATATAGCCATTTTTTTTTAGCAGAAAAGAAAAATTTCCTAAAAGTCAGTATGTGAATATAAAAGATAAGGCCATTACATTAAGAGTAAAAATGAAATCTGAAGTGATGGCTTAGTGGTTAAGGCGCTTGCCTGCAAATCCTAAGGACCAATGTTCAACTCTCCTGATTCCACATAAGCCAGATGCACAAAGGTGAGGCAAGCGTAAGGGCACACATGCCCATTAGGTGGTACAAGCATCTGGAGTTTGATTTCAGTGGCTAAGGCCCTGGTACACCAATGTGCTCTCTCTAAAATAAAAATAAATAAATAAATAAATAAAGGTTTTAAAAAGAAAAAAAATAAATTCACACTTTAAAAGATGACTAACAAATACCTCACTTATTAGAAAGTCATTTCTTTGAAAACTATACACTCAAGAGCTATAGAAGCGATGGAGAGATAGCTTAGCAGTTAAGGCACTTGCCTGAGAAGCCTAGGAATCCAAGTTTGATTCTCCAATACCCACATAAACCATATGCACAAGGTAGCATATGCATGTGGAGTCAATTTGCAGTGGCTAGAGGCCATGATGTGCTCCCATTCTCCTGTCTATCTGCTTCTATCTGCTTCTCTCTCTATCTCATAAATAAATAAATAAGTAAGAGCTACACACATACACACCAAAAAAAAAAAAAAAAAAAACACAACAAAGATCAGACAATTGATTGGTATATTACTTTCTAAGGATTATTAGATGCTTTCCTTGTGCTGAAAACATAACTAAGAATGTGACAGAAGAATCAGAATTTGACAATTTTAAGTGACAGAGAAAAGACAACTATTAAAATGTCACCTTTTTCTTATCATGACTAAAAATAAAGTCGCACTATCTTACTAAGCCCATTATTTACTGACTTTCTTCTCCATTGAAAATATTAACCACAGAATGTCTACCTAATTATTTTTCCTGCAGATATGGTCATGTTGTGGCAGTTAGGGCTAAGGACCCAGGGCACCACATTCATCAGCTGGGCTCCACGGGCCTGTGTCCTTTCTATTGTGGATGCATCTTCAGATTCCTTTAGAAATGAAGCACGTTGTGTTATGTTTTGGTGAATAAATTATATCAGAATCAAATGCTTCCATTCAGACAACTTGTGAATACTGCAGACAGTTTTTAAGGCATGGGTGAAATGATACTGACACACCCAAAGAGGCAGGATACAAAGATTCCACTGGACAATGATGTAGAGGGCCACAGTCCACAGTGGACTGGGGAAGGGTAAGTCTTCCTTGGGAGAGAATCGAAGGCACAGTATATAAGAAGGCTCAGGTAATTCGCAAACTATCTCTGTTTCTCAAATTCTTTAGCTTGAATGAGTTTCTAACCCCTCTAAGCCTGAGTTTCTTCCTCTGAAAAGTGGCAATGATGAAGTTTGAAAGCGGCAGAAGCTATCAACTCCCATTATTTGTCCCTATCTTTATTATTATTAATATGAACTTTACTGTATGAATACATTACATATTAGTCATATTCCCATCAGGCTATATTCTTATAGCTCCTTTCCCTGGCCCCCATTATGCTGAGGACCCTCCTCAGTGGTTATTGGTATGCACTGTGGAGCCCTAAATGTCCCATTCTATCTCAAGATATACCTTCCCACCCTGTGGCTCTTACAATCTTAACCAATGTTCCCTGAGCCTCAGTGGGTGTGTTATTTTTCTGATGTTGAACTTTTTGCATCCTCTGAATTTCTGCTTTGAAAAAAATTTTAGTCTCCATAGTGTCTACTACTATCTCCCACAAGGAGGTTGTCAGCAATGAGAGCAGCATTTCTATTTTAAATTGCCACTTTCTCTGTAGTGTATCCTGGGTCCTGGCATATGTGATAGAGATGACTCCTCTGGTATTAGCAAGTTATTAGCCTCTTTTCTTGTCATTCTGAAAGTATTCACTAATATCTCTAAAATCAGATTTACCAACCAAGAGTGAGAGAAGCTTGTGTCAAAGGGATTAAGCTTAGCTATTTCAAAGATGTTCTGATGGGCATACCCTCTCTTCTTAGACAAAGAATAATGGGATCTTCTCTATGGAGTTGATGACCTTCCTATCCATGGGGTTCAGATTTGGGTCTCAGTACTAGTTACAAGTTCCCTTCCACAGAGCAGTCTCACATCCAATCAGAGAGCAATTAATTACCCCCATAGCTTGCATGCCATGATTACACAGTTGGGTATAGCTCGCCTGGGCAGTTGATTTTTGTAGCTTGCAGGTTCCACTGTAGTTCACACTGTTGGTGACTATTATCTCCCAGTAGCTTGCATAGCACTTTCCAGTACTATAAGTGCTAGCCAACAAGAAGCTGGCTTCTCAGTTCTAGTGTGACCTCTCAATTCCCTGTGACTACAGGTAGTCTTTAGCAATTGGGTTAAGACCTAATTTAGCTCCAGTGGATAATCAAGTACTGAGGTTTTTTTTTTTTTTTTTTTTGGTCCTTCATGTCTCCCTAAAAACAGCTCTCTGTGTGCCCCTATTTTTTTTTTTTAATTTTGGTGCCCCTGACTTTTAATAAGGCACACAATTGCCTGAAGTGAGATACACATTTTCTAAACTCTTCTACAGATTAGTGTGTTCATTTAAGGTAAATTCAGCCAAACACCGTTAAGTTAAAAAAATACGTTTAATTTTAAGAGGTCTCTGTATAATATAAGAGGTAAAAAGGAAAGGGAGAACTGTACTTTAATCTTGCTTTATTCTTGCTGGCTAGAATAAGAAGTGATGGCTGGGGTATAAGCAGCCATTGTGACTCTTGAGATGGAGACGTATGATTGAAGACAGCACCACATAACAGAATGAACCTGGATGCCTGCCAGTCATGGGTTGCTAATGCTGAACTTCACATGCACGAAAAAAGATAAACTTCTTTCTTATATAAACCAATGTTATTTTGAGGTTTCATTTTCTTGCACATGAAACACACAGTTCATATTAACTGATAATCTTAATGTAAACTGGAGACATTGGTTGATAGTGCTGTGTCCATGTTGTTTCATCAGTTGTAACAAGTATGCCCTGCCAGTGAAGGATGAGAAAGCCTGTTTACAGGGGAATAAGTTGTATATGGTATATCACTGTAATTCTATCTCATTTAATAGAACATCCAAACTGCTCCAAAAATAACTTATTTATTCCATGTGTTTACTTCACTTAACCCCCACAGTTTTTAAAATTCCTGCTATATTCCAGTCATTGACACAGAAGGAGACTTGGTAAAATCTGGCCCCTCATCTGCACCATTGTCTTCACAAACATTTTATTGCTGCCTGTGCACAATGAAAGTATGTCTGTTTCCTACTAGACTTTCATAGAAATCGTGAACTAGTCCCTGTTTTAGAACCACAGAGCTTACGTGTAGAAGGGAAGACATATGATGAAGAAATGAGAAGTTGGATGCATAACATAACACATTGCATTTTTAAACACTCACCTAAATAGTAAGTTAATTAGCTATGGAAAACACACACACATAAACAGATGAAGGGCTGGAGAGATGGCTTAGTGATTAAGGTGCTTGTCTTTAAAGCCAAAGGATCTAACTTTTATTCCCCAGGACCCATGTAAGCCAGATGGACAAGGTGGCACACGTGTCTGCAGTTTGTTTGCACTGGCTGGAGACTCTGAAGAGCACATTTTCCCTCTCCTCTCTCTACCTGCTCTCTCTACCTCTTTCCTTCTATCTCAAATATATAAATAAAATACTTGTGCAATGTCATTAGATACAAAATTTTGATCACAGCCTTTCTCTGGATGCTTTATATAATTTAACATCACATATAGTTTCCTTACAAAGGAGAAGAGCAATAAAAAGGCTAACATGAATCTTTCCCTAGTCCATCTAACAAAAAGACATTTTTCATTTTGAATAAATGAATTGGCACCTTGTTATACTCGTCTGTCCCTTGTGAGCTTGGTCATGTGTCTGTGACCTTAAATTTGAAATTATTTCATATTGCTATACAATGGCTACTCAACTGAGTTAAATGTATTCCTATTATATGAACATTAACAATGATATGAATGCATTTTATTTGTTCTTTTATCTGACACTGATAGCAAATATCTTGACTTAAGTTTAAATTTTTTAATATTTATTGATTTAAGAAAATGCAAACAGTCAACTTTCTAGAAGAACAGAAATCAAGGACACTTGTCAGGATCAATCTTCCATGATCAAAATAATTTCAACTCTCCAAAGTTCTAGCACACACACACACACACACACACACACACACACACACGTACATGCACACTTACTCCTAACAGAAACAACTTCTTGTGGGAATATTTTATAAACTGAGTGGAAAGATCAGCCACTCACAGTATAGCACTCAGAAACCTCTATCACATCACAGGTATCAACACAAATACATTACAACAAAATATCCAGGAAGGTGCTTATTGACTGGAAGAGCCCATTCCAATAAGGTTCAAGTAACTTCTCAGGGGATTATCACCTTCTCAATTCTACAAGTAGGATTATGAGCCAGATGGAAGGGAAAAAAAATGACAATCAGAAGGATCCATTTCTGAGAAAAAAAAAATCCTTTTAAAAAGATGGCTCTGTTTTCTCATCCCTGGACCAGCTTTGACTGTGAATTATCCTAATCCCTAGTGATGGATCTCTTATTGAACTTGCTCCAGTACCAAAAACTGGCCATTCTCAGCCAAGTAGATGGTCAGCATAAGTTGTAATGCACCCAATTATTCCTCAAATTTTAATGAAAAGAAGCTTATATTACTACTCTCCTGGCTTTCCTCCTGCCATCCAACAGTTCCTTGCCATTCTACTTGGCTGGATCCCCTTATCCCAATCCATCCTTAATTATCACAGTTATATTCTCTCCACAGGCCATATTTACTTACTCAATATTCTTATCACTTTTCCTTGCCTTCAAAGTCTTTAATGATATCCTTGGACTTCTCTCACTCTGGTCCCTGGCTACTTTCCCCTGTTCTCAACCGCTGCTTCCCTAAGTTTTTTCAACCTTTGAATTTGATGGTCCAGACTTATTCTCTCTCACAAAGTGGCTAGGACAGCAGCATTGTCAAAAATCACACCTGGCATTTTACTTCTCATTGTAAATAAAGACTAGGGGTAGTAACTTGAGCACTGATGCTGCCATAGCATCTCTGCTGGCTTGGGGCTCTAACTTTGCTTGGCTGGACCTTTGGGTCCACGTATGGGCAACAATTAAAGCTTAGGCCCACATAAAGAGGGCAGAGGAAACTGAAGCTACTCCATGAAGTGAAGCCCTTCTATGGACTGTGCAGTTCCAGGGATGTTTGTTTCTCTCAACGTGGGTTCTATGTGGCAAAAGATGCATATTATCCCACAGCATTAGCATTGAGCCTTCAAGTTACTTTCATAATAGGGTAGTAGAATTTGCACTGCTATCTTTGTGGGAATCTCAATGTTCTTTGATAAAATATAGCCAAAAATTACCCAGGATTATAAGATCCTTAGGGCGGTTATAGAGGCAATTTTATTGACTGTTAGGACAGATGTATTCCTAACTACCCACAATTTCCATAGGTGAAATCCTCTGAAGATAAGTTCATGACCCAAAAATTGAATATAGATAGATATATACAGATTCATTAGATTCATAATAAAACAAGAAAAGGCTCCCATGATCTTCTGGTAAAGACACAAGGAATTACTGTGTGACAGACACTAAGTGGTCTTATAAAATTCCCACAGTAATTAAGTAAGTAGATACAAAGAAATCTTGCACTTGAGACAATAGATAGATAGATAGATAGATAGATAGATAGATAGATAGATGGGGGGACTTCAAGGTATGGAATTGCTCTAGCCCAGGCTGCCCTGGAATTCACTGTGTGGTTTCAGGGAGGTCTTGAATTTATGGTAATCCTACTACCTCTGCCTCCACAGTGGTGGGACTAATGGTGTGTGCCACCACACCTGGCTGATTATAAATGTGTTTTTTATGATTCAAAATAAGAATATTTAAAAATAATTGCTAATATAAAATAAATAAGTATAAAATTCTTACGAGTGAACTAAATCACTATTAATACAAAACTAAGAACTGAAAATAATCTCTAAAAATGAATACATTCAATTAAAATCTCACAGGAAAACTAAACCATTGATTGATTAGACTGAAGTAAAGAAGAATAGCAAAAAATGAAAATATATTTCTTAAGACACACGACTGCAGAATGACCAGTTCATGCCCGTAACATGAGTTCTAGAAGAAGAGAATAGAAAGAAACAGGAATAGAAATGTTTACATAGGTAATGGATACTTTTCTCTAGAATTGATAAATGAAGTGGTGAGTATATTTGTGTGATAAAAATCACATAAATATAAGATGGTAATAAATAGATGAGAACCAAAAAATTAATTTATGCTTTAAAAGGCTGAAGGTTTCCTATTCCAGAAAGAATTAGCAATTTATCTCAGAAATAAGAAGTTGTAAGTATGAGGAAACAATAGAGAATAAGAATGCAAGTTAATAAGTACATCAATACAAGATTACATTCAAATACATATTTTCCATGCAACACCTTAATTATATTATATATTTCTAAGACACAGAAGCCAAAAGTAAAATCTTTAAACAAAATATAAAATTATTGTAGTGTCTTGGGCATTAAACCATTCTAAAGTTTCATCAGTTTTGGGAGAACCTTGATATTTATTTTTGTTAGAGACTGCTAATGTGATAAATATCAAAATGAACATCTCAAATAAGCTACCAATCATAGAAGTAAAAGCATGTATTTTAATGAAACAGAGGAAGAAAAGGCTAAAAAGCATAATGAAATGATTATTGAAGCAACTATTCAATAGGAAATATTTTTTCTTATATATCCTTAAAGCAAACCTTGAAGTATAGAAAGCAAAAAGTTGATGCATTATCAAAGTTAACAAATTCATGCTCATATGGGAGATATAAATGCACATCTTACCATAGTTGATAAATCAAGCAGCAAAACATTAGACAATCTGGAAAAACAAATTAAAATATTCTTTCCAGCGTAGTCCTCATTTTATTCTTATACAATACAGATACTTGTGGTGTATGCAATGTTGATAATGACTTGTGCACTTGAACTCTGAACATTAGATATATGCCAAATCCAAGCTGGGTTTTTGTCCCATTATTTGTAGCAGGAAGGTTTTGTGTTTCTTAAATGAATTGGTGCAATTCACTCAACAGATGCATTAATGATTGATATACACTGAACTGTGTCTCCTCAAAATTCATGTGTTTGAACCTGTTTCACTGTGATAGCATTTGGCTATAGGACCTCTGTGGAATTAATCAAGGCTAAATGAGTTTGACATCTGTATATATGGCCCTGATCCAATAGGAGTAGAATCCTATGTGTAGAGGAATAGACCAGAGCACAGGCTATTTCTTTCTATAGCCAACACCCTGAAAAATGGTCACGTGAATACAGGTCTAGAAAAAGCTCATTTGCAACAAGGAAGACACTGACACCTGAGCTCAGATTTTGGACCTCTAAAGCTACGAGGAAATAAACTTTTGTCATTGAGACCATTCAATCTAAGATACCATACCATGGTAGCTCAAACAGACTCGTACAGAAGCAAACACATAATGAAGATTAAAGAAAACAACTTAGTCCAAGATAATAAAAATATTGCTCAGATACTTTACGGATAGTATAGCTTGTTCTCCCAGTGATAGGAAATCATTCGTTTGTTCTCTTTTATTTTTCTTGATATATTTATTTGTATGTAGTATGTACTCATGTGCATAAATACGTTCATTTGTGTGAAGGCACACATATGTATTCATGTGTGCACATATGTATGCAAGTTTAATGACAGCCTCAGTGGCTTTCCACCTTAATTTTTGAGCTCAGATTCTTTCATTGAGTCTAGAGATCCCCAATTAGGCTATGTCTACTAGCCAGAAAGCCATAGAGTTCTTCTTGCCTCTGCCTTCCCAGTGCCAGAGTTAGAGGCACACATCACCATGCCTGGCTTTCACATGTGTGTGAGGAGCTGAACCCAGGCCCTCATGCTTAGGGGGCAAGCGCATTACACACTCAGCCATCTCCTTAGTCTTGAAACCATTTTTGTTCTGACGTTTGCTGCTACTTATTTAGTCAACTTGATTTCTTTGGAAATATTATTCCTGAGTGTCGTTATTCATTAGTTCAAGAAACATGTATTGTCTGCAATTATCACTTATGCAAACATGGCTTCTCCCTACAAAAGAATCTCTTCAGGTTTTGGCAGAACAGGCTTTTATTTTCTTGCATTACATTCTAGTCTAGTATACTACTGAATATTTGCACTCAATAAATACTGATTTAAAAAAAAAAGAAAGTCTACTGAGTAATAAGAATTTGTATCAGATACTTACATTTGTCAGGTTATGGAAAAGGTTTATTTATTGCCTAAAGTTTTGAGGTGAAGTTTATGAGGCTGGGGAAAGTGTGGCAAGAGAGGAAAACTGCCTCACCACTTCAGCAGGCAGAAAGCAGCAACAGCAGGCTGAGTGCAGCAAACAGGACCTTACTGTAATACACTACCCCCCCCCCCCCCCCCCCCCCCCCCCCCCCCCGCCCCAGTGAGAAACTTCCTCCAGTAAGGCTCCACCCCCAAACACATCACAAACTTCCCAAACAATGCCACCAGCTAGGGATTAAGCATTCTAACACACAAGGTTGTGGGGGACATTTTTACATTCAAACCACCACAGGAGTCAATTAAAAATATTTTTTCTCAATAACTTTTCTTCTCTGATGTTAACACATGCATCTGCAACATACAGTGATTATGGTGCCAGCATTGCAAGAATATTTTGATACATTTATATTCATAGGCTCATAGTTATGCAATAGATCTGTAATATGAAGTAGGAGATGCATGCATGGATGCTGGGAAAGTAAAGTGCAATGATTCTGGAAAGAAGAAAGAAGTGGCAAATTAGGTACCAACACTGCCTAAGTAAATATTCCATTATTTTTTTTTTCTTTTGAACATCACACAGTTCAAAGAGATGAGCATAAAACACATAGCTGCTCCCTGAAAATCATAAAGTGGATCTGAAAATGTATCTTAGCCAAATGAAGCTAAGAGCCACTCTCCCCACAGGAAAAAAACAAAACAAAACAAAAAAAAAAACCACTGACAAGAAAACAATGCACTACCATAATCACCTACCCTGCAAAGATTATCATGGTAATAACTGTGCTCATAAGTTCATGCTTACCTACTGCACTAGTTGATTTTTACCTAGGTACAAATGACCTTCCAACATTTCAGTACCATCATTTATGCAATGTAATAAAAACATCTGAAATGGAAAGATAGGAATATAAGCCAGATAGCTAAGACATATAAATATGGAGTACATTTTGTATTACAGCTCTAATAATGTACTAATCAGTCAACCCACAGCCCCTTAAAAGAAAAGCAAGAGCCCCAAGGCACATAGTGATAACATGTTCTGAAGCATATCTTCAGGCTATATAAAAAACAATAGATTAGCTGGGTGTGGTGGTGCATGTCTTTAATTCCAGCACTCAGGAAGCAGAGGCAAAAGGATTGCCATGAGTTCGAGGCCATTCTGAGACTACATAGTGAATTCCAGGTCAGCCTGAGCTATTGTAAAACAAACAAACAAACAAACAAAAAGCAATAGTTTAGATGCTCTCAAACAAATAACATCTAATGCCTTTTATTCCCTAAACTCATACATTCCTTTATATAGAGCAACAATGTAGCCAATGAACTTGAAAAAATGCCATAACCTCTTCATTATTTATAGGGCCTGATTCATAACTATAATGCTTCAAGAATTATGACATTAAAGATTTCACTAGTTGTATAGGCTTCAACAAAGTTATATTTCTCTTAAAATGAATTATGTAGATATTACCATTATTTAAATGTTTTGGAGAAGTAAGACATGTTTAGCTATTATGTGTATGGGAAAGACACAAAAATCAGAGCTAGAAGAGATTAACAGCTACACTTCTTTAAATAAACTGTCCCTCAAAGATCTTACAGAAAAAATTAATAAATAAAAAATAAGGATCAAACTCCATTAAAAATAACACAATAAGTTTTTTACAGAAAATATAAATATTAATAAGAAAGAAATCAAGTAAAATGGAAACTACTCCATGTCTTTTGTTCATTTTTTTCTCACATTAAATTAGTTTCTACACATAAATCAGAATTTTAAACTTTGATGTAAGAGTCCTAAAATTGGATCAAAGTAAAATTAACCTAAGAGTAACAGAATCAAGAGTTTGTCATTTGCAGGTTGGTTAAGAACATGAAGCATAATTTAAGATTTTATAATCTCTGAGAGCAATGCTTAGATGGGAAAACTGTACTTCCTGCCAAAAGTATTCCCTTACTTGTATAATTATAGAGGACAACCTGAAAGAAAAAAAAGGAATGCATAAATTATCCTTGATTTTTTCTTAATTATCACAAAACCATTTTGTAGTAAAAAATGAGGAGATTCTTTTGTTGTGTTTAAAGAGCTTCTCGCCTCAGGGCCTTTGTTCTTAGAGGAATAGCCATAAGCACGGACCAAGATTTGAAGAAGGACCTGTCTTGCAAGGTGATACCTTTTTAGACCCTCACAAGGAGTCATCAGAGTCACCTGAGCCAGCAAAAGGAGAAGGTGCAGATCACGAGGCAGATCCCTTTCTGAAGCATTAGTTTAAATGAATGATCCTGGGAATCTATACATACCTGTGTCACTAAGGTGCCTACCAATCCTAATCTTACCAATGAATCTTACTAACCCATGCATTAGGAAACAAAGTGCTGTGTTATTGTCAAGAAACCTCACACAGGCTTGAGAGATTGCTTAGTGGATTACAGGCCTTACCACTCTGTCCTGAGTAGCTGAGTTCAATACTCACAACCCCTTGTAAAAGCCCTAAAGTCATTGCAGGCTTCTATAGTCCTAACACTCTGATATCACAATGGGAGGTGGAGAGCTGGAGAGAAGAACCCTATCATTTCTTGTGGTGGTCTAAACCCAATGTGCCTCCATGGACCCTTGTATTTTGAATACTTGTTTATCAGCTGGTCGCAATGTGGGGAGGTGGATCCGTGCAGGAATATGTGTGTTGATGGGGCGGTTTAGGTGTTTAATAGCTTTTTCCTCTTTTCCAGAGCTGATCTTGCTCATTTGCTGTTGTATTTCAAATGCTGTGGCAGAATGTGATTTCCAGCCTATGTTTGTGCCATGCTGTTCCCTGCTATCCCGAAGCTTTCTCTAAAGATTTTGAATTAAAATGAACCATTTTTCTCCCACTAGGTGCTTTTGGTTGAGTGTTTTGTCCCATCAGTGTGAACATGACTGCAACAGAAAATTGGCACCAGAGGTGTGAGATTGTTACTGGTAGAAACCTAACTGTGTGGCTTTTGATTTTTGGAATTGATTTGCAGATGGAATAGAAAGTATTTGAACTTTGGACTAAGGGATAACATGAAGTATTGCAAGCTGAGCTTGATGGACTATTATGGGGAGAGTTAAAAGATCTAAATGCAGAAAGAACCATGGACTGTGAGAGTAAACTGTGTTTATAAGGGAAAAGAGAATTTTGTTCAGACAGAGCTAGAAGTTTGTTTGTAAACTGTTCTTCCCATGTCCTGAGAACTTAAGCAGGGTTCAGGTTAGGTGAATCGGCACAGAAAGAAATGAGAATGTTGGGCTAGAGACTATAGCCCAATTCAACTGCAGTTGTTTGAAAGATTACCACCATTGATATGGAGCCAGCTGATCTGCACTGGGCCTGAAGGAAGAAGACTGGAGGCATTTTCCTGCTCTCTAAAGTTGGCTTTGTTCTCCCTTGTACTAGCAAAGTCGATAACCTGCCTGGTACTGGTTTGGGAAGTATGTCAAATGCAAGGGAAGGGGGCATTTAATTGGCAACACAGTTGTATGGAGATGGCCACTAACTGGATAATGTGGAGTAGTGTCACAGTCTCCATACAGAGGCCATGGGGAGGGGGCATGTCATGGATGAAACATCGGTTGCAATGGAGATGCAAGGATTTGGGGGATGCAAAGACTAGCAATGGCCACCAAAAACAGCTGCTGGCTTGGGATGGATTTTTCTTGGGGCTACAAGCAGTCTACCTGACGAGATGGAACTATTCAAGTCTTTGAACAACTCATTGCAAGTCACACATGCAGACATGGCACTACAGGATTTGATATCCACTATGTTTGCTTTAGATCTTGAATTGTTTCAATCTTCCCTTCTTATGCTTCCTTTTGCAGTAGGAATGTGTGTGTAACTTGTGCCTTGATTTTAAAGGTTTACAATCAAGAAGCTGTTTCACTTGACATTTTGGACTATTTTATTTCTAGCCCAGGATGACCTAGAATTCACTATGTAGTCTCAGGGTAGCCTCAAATTCATGGTGATCCTCCTACTTCTGCCTCCCAAGTGCTGGGATAAAAGGCATGTGCTGCCATGCCTGGCTGAGATTTTAGACTTTTAAGTAGTCTTGGATATGATTTTTTTTAAAAAATAAGACAACTGTGGTAACTTTTAAAGTTAACTGCACATATTTTTATCATAAGATAGACTGAGTGCACTTTCCATCATAAAATATTCCCAAGTTTATGGGGGCTAGGGCTAGTATGTAGTGGTTTGAAGTTAGATGTTCCCCATGCACTCATGTGTTTTGAATGCTTGGTCCCCAGCTGATGGAGATTTGGGAGTTGTACCACTGCTGGAGTCATTGTGTTGTTGGGCTGAGGTTAGGAGTAAGATAGTCAGCTCCCCTGGCCAAGACGTCCATTCACTCTCTTGTTGCTATCTTCTACCTGCTGTCATAAGGACTGATGACCATCCTCTGTCGAACATCTGTCTCCTGGCATAATGAAGCTTCCCTTTGAGTCTGTAAGCCAAAATAAACCCTTTCTTCCCATAAATTGCTTTTAGCAAGGCGTTTTCTACCTGCAACATGAAGATAACTACAACACATTCTTGGAAAGCTGGATACATGCAAATTTAAATATTTTGAAAAAAACCTCTGAATAGCAGTGTTACAGGATGGTTATATAAGGAGGTCAACCTACAATATCATTCAATCTTCAAATCAGTTCTAACTTGTATTTGATGTTGTAAATGAGGAAACATTGCACTGGAAAAAAATAAGTAGTTATCCAGTACCACATTGCCAGAAGTGTCAGGCTGAGTGCTGACCCTGGAACTGAGGTGTACTGTGCAAGCATTACTTCTTATGAATAGCACATGTAAAATGTAAGCTGTCCTATCAGAGAAACAGTGAGGTAGTCTTTTCAAACATTCATTGTTTCTTTGCATATTTGGATCAAAGCAGTATATCCTGTATTTGAAAGAATTAACTTGTTCTAGAGAAAAATTAGACACTTGTCACTAAGGACAATATATTATCTATTAAGGAAAAAGGGTGATGATATACCCCTTACTTCAGATCTAAATATAGAAAAAAGAAAAGATTAGAGGAGTGGTAGGAAAAAGAATGTAGGTAAGGTAGATAATTGGTTTCAAGGCCAACCCATCCCACTACTTATAAAATCTCAACTATTTGGATCTAAGTTTCCACCCTTGTAGAATTGAAGCTCAGCTACTCACAATCAATGCATAAAAACATCCTCATGATATCGCTCTCAAGATCAGCATTAAGCACCAAGTCTCAAGAGAAAGTTTTTAAAATTCTCTAGACATTATTCTGTAAAGATAGTTTATGGCTCCCACTTGAAGCATACTATTTAATTTGGTGAATCTTATTGTAGGCAGTCTTTAATTCCCTGCCTATGATTGGTATCAGTATGAAATCAGCTGACAGAAATTATTGCACTGGGGCTCAATATCAAAAGCAAGTTAACCAATTCCCTAAATTCTTGAGAAAAATCAAATGCACTAGGTCCTGAGCTGGGATGGTAGAAACATTTGAAAATCAGGCATGCTATGTGCACATTCCACACCAGTCTGAGCCCCAGCCCCAATATGCTCTGTTAATTATCCATCTAACTGTCAATTTGAGAATGCTTATTTTATTATGAAGATGCGTATCAAGTGTGCAGGTGTGTATGTGTATATGTGGGGGATGGGAAAACCAGAAGAAAATCTCAAATTTCATTCCTCAAACATTATCTACTTTTGTTATACAGGGTCTCTCAATATCATGGAACTCACAAATGAGGCTATTGTGGCCATAGCCAGTGAGCCTCAGGGATCCACCTGCCTCTGCCTACCCAGCTGTAGAATTATAAGCATGCACCACTATGTCTGACTTTCTTACATGGGTTGTGGGCATCAAACCCAGGCCAACATGCTTGCAAATCAAATACTTTAACTACTGAGCTATCTCCCTTGACCCTCCCTACAGAATACAAAAATGACATAGGTTAAATTCTTTAGCCTGTCAATAATATTGTGTATTGTAAGTCATATACTTTTACTAATTAGTATGAAGCAATAAAAAATTCCTGCCTGGTGTGGTGCCACATGCCTAAATTTAATCTCAGCACTCGGGAGGTAGATGTAACAGGATCATTGCGAGTTCAAGGCCACCCTGAGACTATAGAGTGAATTCTAGGTCAGCCTGGGCTAGAGTTAGACCCTACATTAACCCCCCTACACACACTCAAAAATTCCCATCCCACACACTTCCACTCACAAAAGGAAAGACTACAAATTACCCAACAGTAACATCAAGAATAGAAAGTACCAGCATGGTGGTGAATGTCTTTAATCCCAGCACTCGAGAGGCAAAGGTAAGGGGATCACCATGAGTTTCAGGACACCTTGAGACTACATAGTGAATTCCAGGTCAGCCTGGACTAGAGTGTAACTCCACCTCAAAAAACAAAACAAAACATAATAGAAAGTGCTACTAGAGTGGAAATCCTTTAGAAGACTAAAAGGGGAGGTATGATGTGAAATAATCAAATGTATGAGTCATATTGTTGTACAAAATAGTATCGTGTGGCTTTAGAGTGATAACTATTTATTAAAAATGGTTGCTTTAAAACACACACACACATATATGCATACATACACACACACATACATATATGCACACACACACACACACACACACACACACATATTGTGTGTCTCAATGTGAGCACCACTCTTTGCATGTGTTCTTGCAGGCTCATTTTGGGAAAGCACTGATTAAAAATAAAACCATTTCAAAGATTAAATGTGAATTTTAAAATATTCTATTAAGATAAGAACTGCATCTTTAAATCAGTATGCAAACTGATGAAACTTCTTACTGCTGAAAGTTAACAGAGGCTGAAGATTTTTTTTCTCTACTTATATAAAAGTCTATCCTCTAATGAATCCAGAGAGAATGTTAGAAATGTGTTTCAGATACAATTGAAATTTGTAACCACGCATATCCAAAATTATCTTAAACCCAGGCCAGTTTATTCCTCTTGAATCTTTTAGCACTTCCAAATTTTCTTTGGCTGCAGCATTGAAACGGAACACTTAACATTTCCTCAGCAAATCACAACCAGTGAACATTTCAAACAATGATCTCTGCTAACAATCAAAGGTTTCTATTAAACTCTTTCAGTGTTCAAGCCATTTAGAATTGATGCTATTTATTTATGTGCACAGGGTACCAAGAGGAAGCACCAAAGGGTTTCCTAATTTCTGGGTCAAACATAACTTCAAACTAATCATTGGCTGAGGGTCATAACAATGAGAAGTAAAGAGGAGTACTTCACAAGAGGTTAGGGATTTTCCCTGGAAAGGTTGTCTCATGGTTATAAAATTAGGAGGGGGAAGAATTAAAATGATTATGCTATAAAAATGACTTAGTAGAAGTGACAGGGTTGTTTTTAACCTAAATATTTTTTAAGTACCAAATTTGTCACTCTTCTAAGTTATATGTTACTAACTGTAAAATCTCTTTATTGCAGCCATAAAAAGAAATGAAGTACTTTTACCCAATGTTTTTCAATAAATCAGGAT
The DNA here is from genome assembly GCF_020740685.1 of Jaculus jaculus. Classification (NCBI taxonomy): domain Eukaryota; kingdom Metazoa; phylum Chordata; class Mammalia; order Rodentia; family Dipodidae; genus Jaculus; species Jaculus jaculus. Next base: position 176,449,415 of record NC_059103.1, on the reverse strand, counting down.
CTTTGTGTTAAATCCACATTTTATTTGCTTATATTTTGACTGAATTCGTATTAGATTGCAGTATCCCAGAATGAGCTGCTTTTGAAAATGTCCCCATAGGGCCAAGTGGTAGTTGTTTTTCCTTGGAGCTATAGAATGGGGAAGTTTTAAAGTTTTAACAAAAAAAAATAAATAAAATAAAGGAAAGCAAAATAAAATAAAAAGGAAGGAAGGAAAGGGGAAGAAAGGAAGAAAGAAAGGGAATGAGGGAGGAAGGGAAAGAGGAAAAGAAGGAAATAAAAACTAAATCTCCATGTTATGCTTGAGTTAAGCAAGTGTTTTTCATCCAGGATGGATGTTTTTAAAGCCACACACTCCCACATAATTACTTCTATACTTGACTCATCATAGGATGGTCTTAATTGCCTTGATTTTAAATATTCATATATTAGGTTTGCAATTATGTAATTGCATATTAGCTAATGGCTAATAGGTAATGGTCAAGTTTAAATTTAGATAAGATAATGACTCAAGTTTTCTATAGATAGCTCATTATTTTTATAGCATTGCTACACATATTTTATTATTTTATTTACTTACCAATGGCCTTAGGAAAAAATAGGGAAAGGCAAAAGACAAAAAAGAAACTATAGGGGAAATCACAAGTCTTTTCTAATTTTGTGCTGTATTAACATCTTAGTTAAAATGTTAATTAAGTTATGAATTGTGGGAGTTATTTTGTTCATAGTGGATTTATACTCTTGTCAGCACAGGTAATTGAGAGTTTAATTATGGCTAAATAACAGACTTAAGACTGACAATTGTCAACACAGTAATGTTTTGTCAAATTTAAAGCAAAGTGACCCAATGCATGCCTATTGTAGAACATTTATTCTGAGCAGATGAGTTTTAGATAAAACATCCAAAGACAAGAATGGCAGCTACAAATCCTCAAAACAAAAACTAAAAGCAAAGAAAAAAAATGCATATTTTCCACAGGAGCTTGTCCAGTAGTCAAGAGGCTGGCTTAGTCACTTTGTTAATGGACTGTCAAGTATATCTTCATAATCTAATATAAATCAATTACAACTAAACACCATGGTAGTAAAACTGTCATATGGCAGGGTAGCCTGTTTAAGGCAACACAGAGTCCTGTTTAAGTGCTTTGAAACTTTTCCAATCTAAGCTGAAAAAATAAAGTACAAAGCTAATTACATTCTCTTCATTATCGAAAGTGTCAGTGTTTGGACATGTGTATGTATGTATGTGTTACATTATTTGTGTGTGCATATACATATATATTTAAATATGCAACAGCATATATATGCATGAACAATAAATAAAATAATATAGAACACTTTTTCTGAGTATCTGTACTTCTAAAAGCTTAGGAATTGGGTAGGGGTGCATTCTGTTATTCTACAGGAGTTCACATTAAGTGTAAAAGATTCTTGAATTAGCAATCCAAACTCAAAAGCTCTTAAACCCTTGCTTAAGCTCTCTTTAAGTCCTCTGTTGGAGAGCTGATTTTTTTTTCTTTTCTCCTTAATATACCAGAATTAAGTGACTCTCCAATCACTAAATATTTCCTGAACTTCTACTCTGTTTGAGGCACTGTGACGGGCATTATTGGGGAAATAAAGAAATAGCTAGTTAGAGAGATAAAACATAAGCATGTAAAACATTTCATGTAACACTGTAAACATCAAGTTACAACAATGAGAGATAAAATATCACAATGACATTTGATTAATTACCAAATAAATTATAGGAACTACTGTTGTCATAAGAGCCTCCCAAGAGGAAGGAGGATCATAGAAAACCCATAGATTGGTGTTTAATGATGAGTCACTGTAGGAGAAGAGGAGAAAGGCATATTCCAGGTGAATGAAATCAAGGACTAATAAATCCAAAATGCAGGGAGTGTCCAGAGGGCATAGACCAGCCATTCTATTTTAATTTATGTAGTTTCCAGTTGTAGAGATTAAGTTGCATTGTTTCTAAATATGTTGATTACATTCATTCTATAATGCTGGATAAAGAGAGAATATTTTCTAAGAAAACCATCAAGGACTGACTGGGATGAAATGAACTGATAACTTAGTTATTTCATATCCCTGAGTAAATTTTTATGTTTTTACCGTGGAAGGAACTACCAAATGCTGACAAGGAGAAAATTATGTACAACGTGACATTGAATTATACTTTGATTCTGTAAAAGTATATTGGGGTGGTGGCTAAAATCTACCAATTTTTCATGAACTTTTTTTCAAATTTACTGTGATATTATTAAAGCTTTTGGTCTTCACTTGAATGTGCAGGCATGTGTATACACTCTCAAAGATCCCTGTGTATAACATTGTATGATTTTAAGATTTGATTTATCTAGGATGGTGGCTAAATAATCCAATGATGATATTGTTTGAAACCATGGACTAGAAAATAGGGATCTTGGATAATAATATAGATAATTCTTTGAGATCCAACCTTGGCAATTAATCCAAATAACTGTTACAATTAAGAGGCAATATAGGTGTTTTGAGTTTAATAATATTCTGTTAAAGTTATGATTAAATATTTAGTTAGAACTGAAATCTGAGGCATAAACAGAGAAGACCTAACACAGACCATAGCACTTAAAAGAGAGTCCCTCAATAGGCAGTCTTCTGTTATGGAACTAGGAAAGGGTTCTGTTTATAAATCATCTGCTTACCCCAGAGACCCTGAGCTGTTTATTGCATCCCATATTAGTGTTTAACTAGTGAAATTCTACCTATGTTCATTATACTTGACATAATAAATGTTGTCATGAATTAACTGAAGAATATATCCTATCTGTATGTGAAAGGATTCTACCCAATCTCAAAGTAATGCAAGTTTAGACCAAGATAACTAAGTTCTTGGTATTTCCTTCGGAAAGTGAGTACTGATCTGACACGGGTTTAGCCATGCTAAATGCCATGGAGATACGTTTCTGTCTCTCCATCCTGAGCAATCACCAACTTGAGCTAGAATGACATTGCTCCTCTTTATAGCCCCAATCCTAGTAACAGGCAATGCATGTAAACCAATGACCTACACACAAAAATCATCACCCTATTTTCATTACCTATCCTGAAAATTGTAGTGAATACATTTGTAGGGTGCCCAAGGAATTCGAAGATAGAAACAATAAAAAACAAAGTACATGCTTAACATCCTGTAGGAATCATAAATAGAATAAAATTGAAAGAGAAAGTTTCAGGATAATCAGGATATTTCTAGCAAGATCTGTGGAGGAAAAAGAGTTTGCAGTTTGCAATAGGTAAGAAAACCATGAAGACACATGATTCAGAGAACAAAAGTAAATTTCCATAAAAATGTGGTATATTATTTTATAGGAAATAATAAAGAAATTTAGATAATTTTAAATTTTGCAATTTTTAAGCCTCAATGTGAAATAAATGAATCATGCCAATGGGCTCTTGTGTGTATGTCTTAAGCTCTGGTGCTATTCTACACCTCTTACAAAGAAGACAAACAAAACAGAGGGGAAAAATACAGAAGAAAGAAAAACAGAGAAGAAATAAAATAAGTGATTTAAAAAAAAATGTCTTCACATATGGTGTTTAATGTGCTGAACTTCCAAGTGTCTTGGAGACAGTCATTACTAAATCTGATAATGTCTTTCACACTCACCATTTCTACCACAAGACCTCACATATCATCATAACAATATTTTAAGTAGGTGTTGAGAAGGAAATCGGGATGATTTTTAGGGACAAGAATAATTACTAAGGCCATGTGCATTTGAGCATTTGTTTTGAGCCTTGTTAAAGGTTGTATGTGAATGAGTTAGCCCAACTTTTGGAAGAGCCTTGTGGATCTGTGATGCTAAGTTAGGATGCCTGTTACTCTACACAAAAAGCACTGCATTGGTAACAGTATCCACCCTACAGTGGGTCATGAGATTGAATGGTGTCCAAAAGTTTTGTTATTGTTTGTTTGTTTGTTTTAAATACACTTGTAGTTTGAATCTGAACATGTGGATTTTTTTTTTTTTTTTAACGTAGGGTCTCATTCTAGCTCAGGCTTACCTGGAATTCATTATGTAGGCTCAGGGTGGTGATACTCCTACTTATGCCTCCAAGTGCTGGGATTAAAGTTGTGCACCATCATGCCTGGCTTGACCATGTGGATATTTGGTCTTTGGTACTTTTGTTTTGGAGGAATGGACATGGACTTGGTAAATGCAACTGAAGGCGTCCTTTAGAGTGGTAAACCAAGTTTTATGGACTATTCTTGTGAGCATTTGAAAATTTTAAGTGAAGAGGGAATTGCATTTTATAGGCATGGTTTATGAACTTTCAAAGAGAAGGAAAGCCTACAGAGGACTTCATTGGAACTGGGATACTTGCATAAGGGTTGGCTGTGTTCAGAAGTCTGTGCCCAGAGCGTTTGATCAAGGTTAAATTTGTTTATTTTTATTTATTTATTTATTTAAGAGTGACAGAGAGAGAAAAAAGGAGAGAAGGAGAGAGAGAGAGAGAGAGGGAGGGAGAGAGACAGAGAGAATGGGTGCACCAGGGCCTCCAGCCACTGCAAACAAGCTCCAGATATGTGCGCCCCCCTTGTGCATCTGGCTAACGTGGGTCCTGGGGAATCGGGCCTTGAACCAGGAT